>NW_006399857.1:1565982-1575261 GCF_000299155.1 Elephantulus edwardii
TTTTAATTTGCATCTCTCTTAGGGCTAGGGATTTTGAGCATTTCTTCATGTGCTTGTTAGCCATCTGAATGTCATCTTCGGTGAAGTGCCTGTTCATATCCTGTGCCCATTTTTCTATTGGATTCTCTACCTTTATCTTGTTGTGGTTCAGCATTTCTTAAGCTGAAGGAACTGAAGAACAACTTCAAGCCTCACATTGCAATACTTAAGGATGCTATGGTCAGAATATTAAATGATCCAGGAAGCATTAAAAGCGGATGGAAAGAGTATACAGAGTCATTGTACCAAATGGAATTGGTAGACACAGAGAATTTAAAGAAACGATATATGAGCAAGAGTTTATGGTGATAAAGGAAGAAGTTCAAGCTGCTCTGAAAGAATTGGCAAAAACCAAGGCCCCGGAAATTGATGGCATACCAATTGACATATTTCAACAAACAGACCCTGCCCTGGATGTGCTCACCAAGTTGTGCGAAGAAATCTGGAGAACAACCACCTAGCCAACTGACTGGAAGAGATCTATGTTGGTTCTCATTTTAAAGAAAGGTGATCTGATAGAGTGTGGAAATTATTGAACAGTATCATTAATATCACATGCAAGCAAGGTTCTGCTGAGGATTATCCAAAAATTGCTGGAACAGCACATCAAGAGAACCACCTGAAGTGCAGGCTAGGTTTATAAGAGGCTGAGGTACTAGGGATATTATAGCTAATGTTAGATGGATCTTGGCTGAAAGCAGAGAGTACCAGAGGAATGTCAATCTGTGTTTCATTGACCATGCAAAGGCATTTGACCGTGTGAATCACAGCAAACAAACTGACTCTAAGAAGAATGGGAATCCCAGGACACCTTGATCATGCTTATGTGAGATCTATACTTGGGACAAGAGGCAGTTATCAGATCAGAGCAAGCGAACTCTGCACAGTTCAAAATTAGGAACAATGTAAAAAAAAATTAGGAACAATGTGTGAGGATGTGTCCTATCTCCGTATCTTTTCAGTCTGTATGCAGAACAGATTATCCAGGAGGTTGGGCTCTATGAGGAGAAATGTGGCATCAGGACTGGAGGAAGACTCATCAACAATTTGCATTATGCAGATGACATAACCCCACTTGATGAAATGGAGAAAGATCTGAAGTGCTTGCTGCAAAAAAGTCAAGGACTGCAGCCTTCAATATGGATTGAAGCTCAACATCAAGAACACAAAGATTCTTACCACTGGGCCAATTGGCAGCATCATGATAGATGGTGAAGAGATTGAGATTGTTTACAGCTTTAGTTTGCTTGGCTCCACAATCAACACTCTTGGTCTCGGCAGCTAGAAAATGAAAAGACTCATTACATTGGGAAATTCTGGTGTCAGAGACCTCTCCAAAATACTAAAAAGCAATAGTGTCAGTCTGGAGACTAAGGGTGCACCTGACCCAGGCCATAGTCTTTGTAATTACTTGCTATGCATCAGAAAGCTGGACAATGACTAGGGATGACAGAAGGAGAATTGATACCTTTGAACTGTGGTGCTTGAGTAAATTATTGAATATACAATATACTGCTAGAAGAACAAACAAGTTCATTTTGGAGAGGGTGAAATCAGGCTGCTCCTTGGAAGCAAGGATTCTGAAGTTTCATCTGACATACTTTGGACATGTTGCAAGGAGGAACCAGTCCTTGGAGAGGGACATCATGCTGGGGAGGGTGAAGTGAAAGTGCAAGAGAGGAAGACCCTTGATGAGATGGATTGATTCAGTGACTAGGGTAAAGAGGATAAATGTATCTGAGACAGTAAGATTGGCACAAGTTAGAGTTTAAGGCTGTTGTACATAGGGTCGCTATAAGTCACAGGTGGCTCAACGGCACATAACAACAACAATAACAATTGGAGAAAAGTATTAAATATATCATGGACTGCAAAGAGAAAAATAGGTCCTTCTTGGAGAGGGTGAAACTAAGGTTCTCCTTGGGGTTGTTGTTGTTAGGTGCCGTCGAGTTGTAGACGACTCATAGAGACCCTATGAATGAAAGGCCTGAACACTGTTCGTACATAGAGTTTCTGAAGGCAAGCCATTTTGGAAGTAGAGGCCGCCTCTGCTTCAAGGCTTGTGTTAGTCAGGAAGTTCCAGCAAACACTGTCTACCATGGGTACCCGTTACCACATTTGGCACATCAGTGTCACAGTGTTCAGCATTATAGCAACCATGAGTTACCTCTGTACAGCAATGCACAGACCAGTGCTATACCACCTAGAAGAATGTTTGACAGGAAAGCAATTTGAGCCAGGCCTGAGGGCCGCAGATTAAAATCACCCACCTTCAGCTTGGTAAAAATATGGAATTCTTCACAAATTTTTAATCTCCATCTCACATACTTTGGGCACATGGACAGAAGGAACTGGTCCTTGAAAAGGGACATCATCTTCGGAAGGGTAGAGGGATAGAACAAGAGAAGAAGACCCTGGATGAGATGGATTGACATTGAGTGAGACAAGGGGGTTAGGTACGTTGGAGTCAGTGAGAGTGGCTCAGGATAGGGAAGTGTTCAGAGCTCATAGGGTTGCTATGAATTGTTGGAATTTGATGGCACATTACAATAATTTTTTTTACCTTGGCTTTTAATTGGTTTGCTTACAAAGTTTATACACATTGTGTTTCACACTATTGTTCATTCACATTGTATGAAACATACAATCATTCTCATATATTATGTTTTACAAAATCAATCACCTTTGGACCTTGCTCATCATGACCCTTTTTGTCCGGATTCTTCCCATTTGCTTCCCACCCCCTCCTCCACCCACCAAACTGTGCAGCCCTGTGGTTTCACCCCTACCTATCCTCATCTGTGCACTCTCCCCTTGAGCCCCTCTTGAGTTCTTGTACATGTCCAGATTAACAAAAAAAGCTCCTAAACTCACAAAGTATATGATGTTTTGTGCATTTGAGTCACTTGTGATCCATACTGACCCTGTGTACAACAGCTCTGAATCCTGCCCTGTCCTGATCCAGTCTCCCTAATTCTGACACACCAACCCCCACTGCTCCAGCTACTGTATCAATGCATCTCATCCGGATTTCCTCCTCTCCTTCGTGGCACCTCCACCCTTCTAAGCATAATGTCTCTCTCCAAGGACTGGTCTCTCCTGGCCATATGCCCAAGTATGTGAGACAGAGCTTCAAAATCCTAGCTTCCAAGGAGATACTTGATTATGTAACCAGGAAGGACTGGTCCTTGGAGAAAACCATCATGCTCAGAAGGGTGGAGGGATGGCACAGGAGAGGAAGAAACCCAGATGAGTTGGATTGATACAGTAACTGGGGCAATGGGGGTAGGTGTGTCGGAGTCAGTGAGACTGTCTCAGGATAGGGAAGTGTTCAGAACTATTTTACATAAGGTCACCGTGAGTTGTGGGTACTCTATGGCACACAACAACAACCACAATTCTTAAGAACTAGAGATCCAAGAATTAACAGACAAGCTCCTAAACTCACAAAGTTTATAATGACTTGGAAATTAAAAAAAAAGTAACAGTACAATAATAATAGTAAAACTAAATCCACTGCCATCAAGTGGATCTGACTCATAAGATCCCTCCAATAGAATTCTGGAGCAATAAATGGTAATGGAAGGAGACTGACTCATCTTTCTTCCGTGAATCAAATGACGAGTTTGAACTCAGTAGTAGCAAAACATTTAACCTCTTACATCACTATGGTTTCTGGTTGTTAGTTTGAGTTCTGACACATAGTATATGTTTCAAAGGTGAACTTCCTTCTATAAGGGTTTCATAGCTGTGAGTTTTTGGGGAAAGATCACCAGGCCTTTGTTCTGTGGTGGCTCTGGGCAACTTTAAACTACCACATTTTCAATTAATTGTCCAGTAGCTAACTGTTCACCACTCAAGGACTTCCTAAACCAACAGTCAGTATTACACTTCAGATCATGAGAAGTGCTGTAAAGGAAACAACATAGATAAGGCTTTAGGGATGACTTGCCTTATTTGCAGGAATTGTACTTTTGGTAGCATGTCAGAGAAAAAAAGAATCTATAAGGTACAGACATTTGGGAAGAGGAAACTTGTATACTTAGTTCATTACAACAATAATTTATTTTGGCATTATGCTTTAGAGTGTACAGGCACTCTCAAACAAAATATATCATTTAATTCTCATATCAATCTTGTGAGATCAGAATTATGAGCTCAATTTTCTAAATGAAGCCAAGGAAGCTTAAGTACCTTGTCTCAAATTATATAGCCAAGTATATGGCAGATCCTAGGTCCATGGTTAATATATCATCTTACTGCAATAATTTTCCTGTGACATAGAAACTGATGAGATTTAAATAAAACCTCAAACTCTACTACCCCAAAAGTATCACTTTATTGCAAAATTCTTTCAGTCTGTGTGTATATGCACACACGCATGAGTGTGTGTGTGTGTGTAGTGACTCAAGAAATAATTGATCTCTTTCAAAATTTTATCACTTAGTAACTAGATGTTAGATCATCACTTTGGCCAAAACCGATTTATATAAAACTTTGATAATAATTTCTATAGTTTATAAAACTTGAAGATGTGTCCTTCATGTCACAAGGCATGTGCTAATCTTGTAGACTAATTTGTTCCAAACACTTTTTAGCATTTCCCAGTTAGTTAGCAGCTGCACTGCTTCTCTTTTTAATTCACAGCTTGGAGGAAAAAGACCACAAAAAGGAGCTTCCTGTCATAACCCACATGAACACTGAATGTTTCTGCAATTTAATTGACTTTTTAAAGCACTTACTTGCTTTTAATTGCCTTGTATTTTGGACAAAAACAATTAATTTTTACCTTAGGGTATTACGAGTTACTCTTTGTTGTTGTGACTACAACAACAACAAACAACAAAAACAAAAACAATGGAGTTCTGGTAGCCTAGTGAGTAAGGAGTTGCACTGCCAACTCAAAGGCAGGCAGCTCGAATCTACCATTTGCTCCGAGGGAGAAAGATGGGAAATCTCTCATATAATTTATGAGCCTCTGAAAACCCACTGGAGAATCAGCTATGAATTGGTTCCAACTTGATGACACTTAACAACAGCTTTGTTGTTGTTAGTTGCCTTTGAGTCATATAGACTTGTGGTAACCATATGTACGACAGAATGAAATGTGTCTTCGTTATCCTTGACATATTTGAGTTCATCCTTGGTGGCTATTGTGCCCTGTCATCTTGGCAAGTTTTTCTTTTTCTAACTTTTCTACTTTACCAACTATGGTGTCCTTTTGAAGAGCTCAGTCTTTTCTATGACTGCCACGAGTAAGAAAGTAAAATTCACACCATCTTCACTCTTATAAAACAATCTAGTTGTATTCTCCTCAGACTGATTTGCACATTCTTTTGACATGCCAAAATTTACTGAATGGTTCAGTTGCTTGAATTTGTATTTTCTTACTCTAAATCCAACAATTGCTGTGGTTGTGAGCTGACGAGTCAGAATCAACTTGTACCTGACCTTCCAGCAGGTTTTCAGAGGCAGTAAATCACCAAGGAGGAGATGGTACATTCTCCCATGGAGCAGACGGTGGATTCGAACTGTATGCTTTTGGGGTTGCAACACAGCTTCTTATCACTAGGCTGCACAAGCTTGTATGTACATTTATTTGTTGCCATAGAGTTGGAACTGACTCATAGATGACCTTTCAGTGGATTTTGGAGTCTGCAAATTGCAAGGGAGGAGAGACTCTGTGACTTTGGTTAGCAGCACAACTCCCTACAAACTGTGCCACCAGAGCTCACACTCTCTGTCTCTCTCTCTTCAGCTAACAGCTCAATTTGTTATATGCTAGGCTATCAGGACAGCCTGAGGACTTCATCTTACTTGGACCTACAATCAGTACACTTACTACCAAGAGTCAGGACATCAGGAGATGTACTGCATTGGGAAAGTCTGCAGGCAGGAACCTCTCCAAATTATTGAGGAGTAATGATGTCTGTTTGAGGAAAAAGGTGTGCTTGACTCAGGCCATGGTCTTCTCAGTCACTTGTTGTGCATCTAAGAGCTGGACAATTACTGAGGATGGCAGAAGAAAAATAGTTATCTTCGAACTGTGGTGTTGGAGAAGAGTGCTGAATATCCCAAGGGCTGCCAAAGGAACAAACAGGTATGTCTTGGAGAGGGTGTAGCCAGAGAGCTCCTTGGAGGCAAAAATAATGGAACTTTGTCTCACACACTTTGAACATGTTGCTAGGAAAGGTTATTCCTCTTAGAGATACATCAAACTTGGGAGGGTGGAAAGGATGGTGAAAGAGAGGAAGACCAGGTAGGTTGACATGGTGACTGCAGCAATGGGCTTGAGTGTGTCAGAGACTGTGAGAATGGCACAGGATAGGCCAGTGTTCATACCAGTGTTTCATAGGGTCACTATGAGTCATGCTCATCTTGATGGTACTTAACAATGACATCAGGAAACCTTACTTACTAAAACAATTCTATCATCCCCCCAAAACGTATTCTTGCTTCAGCCAGAGACTCATGTACTGCTTCTCTATTGTATTTTCTTTAAGGACATTTCTCCATCAAGATAAAAACAATGTCCTAACCAGAGAATGCCATGTGGAAATGCTTGGAGTGGACAGTCAAACAGGGAAGCAGCAGAGGAATAGAGACTGAAGATTGCACAGCTTGGAGAGAAGTCAAATCTGGAAGGGCTTTGCTGCAGTGCCCAGGACTGTGTATTTTGTCATTAGGATGATGTATACACATTACAGGTGTTACTCAAGATGTAGCCACGTTTACTTAGTTCTTAAAAGCAGTTCCCATGTATCATGGTTATGTTAACATTTTTACCAATACCTTTCATGAGAAACTGCTTGTGTTTACTATATGTGAAAGCATTTTATGCTCAACTGTGAAGCATATTAATAGACACACTACAAAGATATTTTTCTTTTTACTGCAGAGCATAGTTTCTATTGTTTATGTAGGAATTTGACAAGCTCTGATAATAAATATTCATGTTTTCAAATGAATTTTCCAACTGCTTAGGAGTTGAGCACGTCTATGTGTTTGAGAATGCTAATTCTATTATCTTAGAAGGCCCTGTTTTCCTCTTATTTCATTCTCTCATCTTCTTAGGAAGCAACGATTAAAGTGGATGCTGCTCAAAAATGAGAAAACAGCAAAAAAAAAATGAGAAAACAGCAAAGATATCCCCAATATTATGATTTAGATTCAAACTGTTTTAAACCGTAGTCTTGAAAAGATTGAAAAATTGGATTCTAGGATCGAACACTGACTCAACAGTAGGTGCCTTCCTGTGGAGATTAATATTTTGTTCTGCTTGAGGGAAAGAATGATTTATAAGATATGTTGGATAGAGTGTTATAGGATCTAAAGACTTTTAACAGCTTTAGCATATAATAATAGTTATAATTTATTTGACTAGGTTGTGTGTGTGTGTGTGTAGAAATACAGAGAGACAAACAGACACATACAGCCAAAGAAAATGGTTTCTGGTGTTGTACCACTGAGTCAGAACTGAGCCATAGCTGACCCTCCCGTGGATTTTCAGACGTAGTAATAAAACAGTATGAGATTGCCAATGAAGGGGCATTGGAATAAATGTAATAATACTACAATAATGTTGCAATCGTTGTGCTGAATTTTAGTAGGGTGAGCATGGTAAGAAGTGATTGAGTCTTTAGGAAATTTCCAAAGCTGAAATTGAAAGAAATTGCTGATGAAGGTAAGGAGGTAAGGATGACAATGATGTGCTCATACTGGGAAACGAGAAGAGGGAATTGATAGTTTCTGAGAAACAAAAGACTATGAGAAGAGTAAGTTTAGCAGCTGTGCGATGGTTCTGTTTCAGTTATGCTAAACATGAGAACGTGTTACATAGTTGAATTGATACCCCAAATAAGCTTAATATGTGAATCTGAAATTCAATGGGATTGTGAGGTTAGGTTAGATCAGGTGCCATTAAGTCATCCTCAACTCACAGTGACCCTACATACAACAGGACAAATACTTTCATGACCCTCACCATTGTCACAAACTCTGCTGTGCTTAAAAGCCCAGTGTTAAAGCTATGGTCTTAATACATCTTGTTAAGAGTCTTCTTTCTCTTCTGCTGAACTGCTACTTATTCAAACATAACATTCTTCCCTAGGGACTGCATCCTCTTGATACTTAAATATGAAGGATGAAGTTTTACCACTCTTTGTTCTAAGGATCACTCTGATTTCTCTTCTCTCAGGACAGATGTTTTTATTCTTTATTCTACAATACATACCATATTATTTTCCATGACACTGGCTTCATTTCTTTATTCCATGGTAAATATAAAATTACTTTCTGTGACTGACTTCACTACTCTCAGGATAGATGTTTTTATTCTTTATTCCATGGTACATACAACAGTATTTTCCAGTGCTATAATTCAAAGACATCAATGCTTCTTTGATTTTCTTACTTGTTATCCAACTTTCATATACATATGAACCATTTGAAAATACTGTGACTTGACTCAGGTCTTTAAAGTGGCATTCTTGCTCTTGTTCAGTCTTGTTCATCAAAGATATCCTTGACAACAGATTTTTCATTTCTTGACTGTTACTTCCATGTACATTCATTATAGTCCCAATTAAAAATGAAATCCTTGACATTAACCATTTTATCCATTTATCATGATTTTTCTTATTGATCCAGGCATGAAAATGTTTAAATTTTTTTTATGTTAAAGAGTTGCCCATGATGAAGACTATCTTTTAAAAATCTTTTATATTGTGATTTTATGAAGGTTTACAGAGGGGTTGGGTTTTCATTCATTCACTGCTGTATATTTTCCTCCCACCCCTTCACTTCTCCCTCCACAATCTACTTTGCAATTGATGTCTTATTCTAGATTGTTATGATATGTATATGTCTAATCATATATTCTCTGACAGTTCTTCCTCTCATCTGTTTCAATCCAGTTTTCATTATCAATCCACTTTTTTCTTACTCTTCTTCAAACCTCTCATGCCAGTTTTATAACAGAGACGTGATTCAAACAGATGTATACACATCCATGTTATTATTCACAATAACAGAGATTGCCCATCAACAAATGAATGGATAGAAAAATTATGATATATTCAAGCAATGGAATATTATACAGCACTGAAAAACAATGAATAAATTTTAAAACACTACATAACATGAGTGTTCTAATCGTTTTTGGATGATCTTCAGCAGAATCTTGCTTGCATGTGAAATCAATGACACTGTTCTGTAGTTTCCACACTCAGTTGGGTCACC
>NW_006399857.1:1578901-1612834 GCF_000299155.1 Elephantulus edwardii
TATGGATGGTGAAGAGATTGAGATAGTTAACAGTTTTAGTTTGCTTGGCTCCACAGTCAACACTCTTGGTAACAGCAGCCAGGAAATCAGGAGACGAATTGCATTGGGAAACTCAGCTGTGAGGGACCTCTCAAGAGTACTGAAGAGCAATGACGCCAGGCTGGAGACTAAGGTGTGCCCGATCCAGGCTATAGTCTTTGCAATTACATGCTATGCATCGGAGAGTTGGACAGTGAATAGGGACGACAGAAAGAGAATTGATGCCTTTGAGTTGTGGTGCTGGAGAAGAGTGTTGAATATTTGTCCTGGAGAGGGTGAAGCCAGAATGTTCCCTGGAGTCAAGGATTCTGAAGCTTCACCTGACATACTTTGGGCATGTTGGAAGGAGGGACTGGTCCTTGGAGAGGGACATCATGTTTGGGAGAGTGGAGGGATTGCACAGGAGAGGAAGACCCTTGATGAGATGGATAGATTCTGTGAGTGGAGTGGTGGGAATGAATGTGTTTGAGACTGCGAGATTGACACAGGATAGAACGACATTTAGGGCTCTTGAACATAGGTTTGCTATGAGTTGCAAATGACTCGATGGCACATAACGACGACGACAACAACAACAACAACATGTGTCATTGAGTCACCTGTGACACATAATGATTCTATTCACAACAGTTCTGAACCCTGTCATATCCTGAACCAGTCTTACTGTCTCCAACACATCTAATCCCATTTCCCCAGTTACTGTGTCATTACATCTCAATCAGGGTCTTTCTTCACCTCTTGCACTGTCCCTCCACCCTTTTGTTCCTCCTAGCAACATGTGAGATGAGGCTTTAAAATCCTTGCCTCCAAGGAGCAACTTGGTTTCACCTTCAGGGCAGACCTGTTTGCTTTCTTAGCAGTCCATGACATGTTCCACACTCTTCACCAGCCCCATAACTCAAAGGCATCAATTCTTCTTCTGTCATGCCCAGCTTTCTGATGCTTAGCACATAATTGCCAAGACCAAATGAAGTATCAGTATATAGAAGACATTTAAAGAAATCAAATCAGATTAGACTACCTAGAAATTGATTGCTGGAGAAGTTCAAGGGCTGAGCCCTTGGTCAAAGTTTGGATGTTGGGAAGATGATAAACCCCAGATAAGATCACTGATGAAGAGTAACAAATAAAGTAGGAGAATGTCAAAGAAAAGGTGATTGGAAATCAGGTAAAGAATATATCTGAAGGAGGAGGAGGAGTTATATTATAGAAAATGAAGGCTGGGGAAAGACCAGTGTGTTTCACAGCATGGAAATGGCTGACACATTGATAAGAGTGAATTGTTAGGGATTGTAGTGAGTTCGAGGGATTTTGGGGGCCAAACAAGGAAAAGTCAAGATGTATGTACAAGGACTTCTCTTCTCGCTAGAATCCTGCTGTCATACTGAAAACGCACCGGCACTTTCCTTGTCAGATAGTGCCTTTTTAAAAAAAATGTTTACTACCTGCTTGCAAATCTCTTGGTGATAGGGACAATACAGCATACTTGTTTAGAATCTAGGGATATTATAGCTAATGTTAGACAGATCTTGGCTGAAAGCAGAGAGTACCAGAGGAATGTCTGTGTTTCATTGACTATGCAAAGGCATTTGACTATGGATTACAACAAACTGTGGCTAACTCCGAGAAGAATGGGAATCCTAAAACACTTGATCATGGTTAGGCGAAACCTATTCTTGGACCAGGAGGCAGTCGTCAGAACAGAGCAAGAAAACACTGCGTGGTTCAAAATTAGGAAGGGTGTGTGCCAGTAATGTGTCCTATCTCCATACCTTTTCAATCCATGTGTAGAAAAGATTATCCGGGAGGCTGGGCTCTATGAGGAGAAATGTGGAATCAGGATTGGAGGAAGACTCATCTGCTTTATGCAGATGATACAACCCTGTTTGCTGAAACTGAGGAGGACCTGAAGCACTTGCTTCAGAAGGTCAAGGACTTCAGTCTTCAATATGGATTGAAGCTCAACATCAAGAACACAAAAATTCTCACCACTGGGCCTATTGACAACATCGTAATAAATGGTGAAGAGATTGAGATTGTTAACAGCTTCTATATGCTTAGTTCTACAAACAACATTTTTGGTACCAGCAGCCAGTAAATTAAAACATGAATTGCATTGGGAAAGTCTGCAGACAGAGACACAGAGACCTCTCCAAAGTACTTAAGAGCAATGATGTCAGTCTGGAGACTAAGGTGTGCCTGATTCAGGCCATAGTTTTGGCAATTACTTGCTCTGGGTCAGAAAGCTGGACAATGACTAGGGATGATAGAAGGAGAATTGATGCCTTTGAACTGTAGTGTTGGAGAGGAGTATCGCATATACCATGGACTGCTAAAGAACAAGCAGGTTTGTCCTAGAGAGGATAAGATCCTTGTCTTGGAGACAAGGATTCTGAAGTTTTGTCTGATATACTTTGGACATGTTGTTGTAAGGAGGGACCAGTCTTTCGAGAGGGACATCATGCTTGGGAGGGTGGAGGAACAGTGCAGGAAAGGAAGACCCTCGATGAGATGGATTGATTCAGTGACTGGGGTAATGGGGATGAGTGTGTCAGAGACAATAAGATTGGCGCAAGACAGAGCAGGGTTTAGGGCTGTTGTACACAGGTTGCTATGAGTCACAGGTGACTTGTCGGCATGTAACAACAACAACAACAACAACAACAACATAGCTTGTATAGTGTTTTGTACATGAAAACCAAAACAAAACACAACAAGTAAATAAGAAATCCAAACCCACTGCCAACATGTTGATTGCAACTAATAACAACTCGCTATTTGGTTTCTGAGCCTGTAAATCTTTTCAGGAGAAGGCTGCCCAACTTTCTCGCTCAGGGAATATGGTGAGTTGGAAGCTTTGACCTTTCAATCAGTAGCCAGACCTGTTACACACTATGGCACCAGAGTTCCTTATTTTGTACACAGTGAATGCCAAATATTTGTAAAATATAATTGAAGACATTTGTCAATACTGAGAGAGCAGTTTTATATTGGGCCAAAATAACAAATGGAAAAGTAGAAAATTGAACCTGTCAGTCAACAGCCTAGATGGCTGATGTCTTTTCAATGAATTGAATTTGACTGCATCGACTGGTGTAGTTATCTCGAGACTGAAATCGGGCTTCCTGGACAGATGTGCATTGAATGACCTCTTTCATTTACCAGAGTATTTGAAGCCTTTCTTCTTGCTTCCTTATGTTTCAGTGGCAACAATATGCTTTTTCTCCCAAGGAACAAAATGCCTTTATTTTCTTTTAGTAAATCAGGCCAATTGCTCTTATTTCTACCTACATCATTCTAAATTATAGGGTGGGAAGAGGAGGATGGAAAGCAAAGAGTTTTGAAGATAGTACAGAGCCTTGGATGTGAGCTCTCTCTTTTCTTATAGGCTCTGAGATATGGGGCAGGACCCCTTGATTTCTGAGCTTCAAAGTCCTCTGCTGTAAGTGATAAATTATAATACCTGTTCTGTTGGTTTTGCAAGATTGCTGTGCAGGTCAGATAGAAATCCTTGGTAGAAAGAATAGGTAAAGATAAAGTAGTTGCTACTTTGCTGGGTAGATGAACAAGAATTCAGGCTTATCTAGAAAGCTCCTGAAATGGAAGGCAAAATACTGCCTTTGTATATTTTCGCATTTTCTTCCTAGATTCTCAAGGACTTGTCATCGGATTCTCAATAGGTTTTGTGTTGATACTGCTCTGTAGTGATAACACTGGGCGTAGTATTCTTGAAACTGGTTCTCTGTGAGAGAAAGATGTGGCAACCTGCTTCTCCAGAGATTTACAGCCTTGCAAACCGTGTAGGGAGACTGTATTCAGTCCTATAGGGTCCTATGAAAACTCAATAGCAGAGAGTTTAAATGTGTTAGTCCTAAATCTTAATAAGATTTTGTGGGCTTAGATGATGAGTTTTAAATAAAGAATCCCATCCAGGAGTGGTTCTCAACCTTTAATGAGTTCTCACTTGGAAAACTTACACAAATGCCCATGTCTAGGTCTCACACTTAGAGTGCCTTACACATTATCCTGCGAGTGAGTTTTAAGAACTAGAGCACTGAACATCCCATGGACAAACAGGTATGTCTTGGGAGGGTGCATCCAGAGTGCTCTTTGGAGGCAGGAATGATGAGGCTTCACCTCACATACTTCGAGCATGTTGCTAGGAGGGGCTATTCCTTGGAGAGGGATACAATGCTGGGAAGGGTTGAGGGTCAGCGAAGAAGAGGAGGACCCTCAACCAGGTGGATTGATACAGTGACTGCTGAAATGGGCTCTTGTGTGTCAGGAAGTGTGAGGATGGCACAGGATAGAATAGGGTTCAGATCTTTTGTTCATGGGGTCACTATGAGTCATACTTAACTCAATGGCACTTAACAGCAACAACAACAACAATAACAACAACAACCAGAATATGAGGCTGATGTGGCCCGGGGACCACATTTTGAGACATAAAGTGACTTTGTAGATACTTAGTCCTAGTTGTATAAACACTTAAATGCTAAACTGCTGTATGAAAATCTGGTGGTTTATTTGCACCCAGTGAGAGACCCCATAGGAAAGTCCAAAGAGCTGTTTCTGCAAGCATTATGGCCAAGAAAATACTATGGGTCAGTTCTCATTTGTTACATGAAATCACTGAGAGTGTGAATCTACTTAATGGCACACAGCAGCAAGATTATGGGGGATATTTTAGGTTTCTAAAAAGTAGGCAGTGCCAATTTTGTATTCTTATGCAAGAAAATGTACACAGTATACAACTTTTGCAGTCGGAACAGCTCTCTTTTCTAAATGATGGTATGTTTATTAGGGAAGTCAAAGGCTATAATTCAGGCTGGCAGCAGTACACACTCACTCAGCCAAGACAGCTTCCAAAACGTGCTCACAAGCATCCTTGCTTTCAGCCTCACAGCTTTAGGGGAGTGTTAGAAAGCTCTTAGTCCTGTTAGTTATGGCGTCTCCCCATACCACAGCCCTCACACAATCTTGGGAAAAGGCTCCTAGCTGTGGTTCTGTGGCGTTAACAGTCTCAAAGTCAGCTCTGTCTCTGTCTCTGTTGAATCTCTTCTGCAGCTGCTGCTTCTTCCTGTAGGTCCACATCATACTCTGTATTTTCTGCTTCTTTATTGCTACTGATGAGATTCCCAATTTCGGCCACTCAACACACCAAATATACATGTCTCCGTCCATCCATGTGGCAAAGTCAAACACTCAACAAGCAGCAAATAATTTTTAACAATGAACCCTTGACACCACACACCACCGGTCCAAGTTTCTCCTTGGAGGCTAGAATTTTCTTCTTTTTTAAACAATTGTAAGCAATAACAATAGAGGAGAGCTACGTTGGCCTAATTGACAGAAAGTTATGCTACTAAGCCCAACGTGGGTGATTTTAATGAGGCCTTCAGGCCTGGTTTAATTTTTTTTTAAACATTCTTCTAAGTGGTATAGCACTGGTCTGTGCATTGCTGTACAGTAACTAGTGGTTACTGTGATGCTAAACACTGTGACACTGATGAGCCAAATGCGATAATGGTCACTCATGGTGGACAGTGTTTGGTGGAGCTTCCCAATTAAAACAAGCATGGACGCAGGAGTGGCATCTATTTCCGAAATGGCTTGCAGAAACTCTATGACCAGTTCTCAGGTCTTTCATTCATAGAGTAGCTAAGAGTCGTCTACGACTCAGCAGCACTTAACAACAACAACAACAACAAGCATAGTATATTTTTTAAAAAATTTTCCTACTAGTTTATTCACAAAACTCGAATACAAATTCAAACAACTTCTTTCCATTTCCCTCACCATGCCCAACAAATTGCACAACCCAATGTTTAATCCCCTCCATCCCCTGCAAATCTACATACCTTTGCTTCCAGCCTCTCCTACCCCTTCTGGATCCTTATACTCATTCTACATTAACAACTTTATTACAATATTTATCCTTGTGGAACTGAGTTAGTTCACTCAGCATAAGGCTCTCCAGTCCCTCTGAAGTTGGTAATAATTTACAAAATCATTGCTCCTGCATGCTGCGTAGTATTCCATTGTGTGAATGTACCATAATTTCTCAACCCATTCATTTGTGGTTGAACATTTGGGCTGTTTCCATGTTCTTGCGATGGTAAATAATGCTGCTATAAACACTGGTGTACAAATCTCAGTTTGTACCTCAGTTCTCATATTCTCAGGCTATATTACAGTTAGTGGAATAGCTTGGTCATATGGAATTTCTGTGATCAGCTTTTTAAGGAAGCACCAAACTGCTTTCCAGAATGGTTGCACCATTTTTTCAATCTCACCAACAATGTATAACAGTTCCTTTCTCACCACATCCTCTCCAATATTTATTACTTACTGCCCTGTTAAACTTTACTGCTGTTACTGGAGTGCAGAGGCTAGGATTTCCATCTCACTTACTTTGGGCACATGGCCAGGAGAGACTGGTCCCTAGAGAAGGACATCATGCTTGGAAGGGTGGATGGACAGCACAAGAGAGGGACACACCAGAGTAGATGCATTGATAATGGTATCTGTAGCGATGTGGTTGGTGTGTCAGAATTAGTGAGACTGGCTCAAGACAGAGAAGGGTTCAGAGCTGCTGTACATAGGGTTGCTATACATTGCAGGAAATTCAATGGCACATAATAATGATAACATACTATGTCAGGTTTGGAAGCAGGAGTGGTATCTACTTCCTAAATAACATGCCTTGGGAAACTCTATGAATTTGAAAAATGTCAATCGTTGTAGAGGGGCTTCAGGCCTTTTGTTCATAGGGTCACTATGAGTCATGCTTGACTTGTAGGCAATCAACAAAAACAGCAACCCTTGTATTTAAAGAATTAAGTTTCCTCTTTCTAATAATGACATTTCTGAAAATGTATGAGCCAGCTATATGCCTCATGCCTTAATAGTTCCATTTTAGTTAGCCAATTTCTGATTTGCTTATTCCTATCAAACTAGTCTTTGATCACTGATGTTCAATACTTCAAAACTATCATTAAGATGATTTTGAAATTCAGAAGAAATAGACTGGAGAACATATTTTCATTCTTGTGTCATTATTTTAATTTTCTTCAACCTCAATTGGAACTTGCACATGAGTCATTGATGGTCTGACCCACATTTTGCCCCAACCTAATTTTGACTGCTAATATTGAATTTCTCCAACAATTCCTTCCACAGGTATAGTCAGTCTGATTTCTATTAGGTGAGGTCCGTATATCAAGTCATCATTTGCATCTTTTAAAAAAATAAAAGCATTTGCAATGAAGAAATAATTGAAAATTCAAAATTAGATTATTCTATTTCCAGCCTCAGTTCTATCACCAAGCCCATATTTCCCTACTATTCCTTCTTCATTGTTTCCAACTTTTGCATTCCCGTCACCAGTTATCATTAACACATCTTGCTATCACTGCTGATGTCAGATGCATCCTGGATGAAAGTAAAGCATACCAGAAGAATATCTGTTTATGCTTTATTGGCTAGGCATTTGACTGTGTGAGTCATAACAAGTTATGGTTAACATTGAGAAGAATGGAAATCCCAGAGTACCTAATTGTACTCATGCAAAACCTATACCTAAGCCAGAATGCTGTTGTGTGAACAGAGCAAAGGAACATTACATGATTTAAAATTAAAAAGGTAGTGCACCATGGTTGTATTCCCTCTCCATACCGGTTCAATCTATATGCTGAGCAAATTATTCCAGAAGCTGCACTCTATGAAGAGAAATGTGGCATTAGGATCAGAGGACAACTCACCAATAACATACGTTATACAGATGACACGACTTTTCTTGCTGAAAGTGAGGAGGATTTGAAGCACTTGTTGCAGAAGATCAAAGAATACAGCCTTCATTATGGATAGCATACCAGTGTTGAGAAAACAAAGATTCTTACCACTGGACTGATAGGCAACATCATGATAGATGGAGAAAAGACTGAAACAATCTACAACAACTTTATTTTACTTGGATCCACAATCAACACCCTTGGTACCAGCTGTTAGGAAATCAGGAGATGTATTGCACTAGGAAAGTCTAGAGTTAGAGAATTCTTCAAATTATTGAGGAATAATGGTATCAGTTTGAGGACAAAGATGCATCTAACTGATTCAGGCTTCAGTTCATGGTCTTTCCAATCACTTGCTATGCATTTGAGAGCGGAACAATGAATAAGGGTGATGGATGAATAATTTAATAATTTAAGCTGTGGTTTGAAGAAGAGCACTGAACATCCAGGGACAGCCAAAAGAGCAAACAAATATGTCTTGGAGAGGGTACAACCAGAGAACTCTTTGGAGGTAAAGATGTGAGGCTGTTCCTCACATACTTTGAGTACATTGCTAGGAGGGGCTATTCCTCGGAGAGGGACATGATGTTTGGAAAGGCATTATGGGTCCATGAAGGAGAAGAAGATCCTTAACCCGGCAGATTGACATTCTGGCTGCTGCTGTGGGCATCAATGTGTCAGGAAGTATGAGGATGGTACAGGATAGGACAGGATTCAGATCTGTTGTCCATGGGGTCACTATAGGTCATGCTTGACCGGATGGTACCTAACAACAACAATCAAAGCAGTACTCTGAGGAGCAAGCATGTTCCTTTTGCTGAAGAATCTTCTTTTCAGTTTGGAAAGTTTGAGCACCTGCATCCACAAGCAGAACTTGGCTTGGACAACCCTCTTAAGCATTAATTACCTATGTGCTGTGTGCATTATATGCAAGTCCTCATTTTTTTCCAATTGAATACATGATTTGTGAGAAAAAATATGGGAATGGTATTTGCCTTGAGCCTCTGTATTGGAAGGAAAAAGTTGTTTATTTTTTCCTTTTGTTCAGTGTACGTGAGTTCAGAACTAACACTGATTTTTCTTTTTTGTCTTCCTTAAGCAGCACACTGTGGCTGAACAGCTCTTAGTATCTCTTTTGGGGGCACAAATGGTGTAATATTCCATCTGACAATATGCCTGCCATTTCCCTACTAAACTGAACGAGT
This sequence comes from Elephantulus edwardii, assembly GCF_000299155.1. NCBI lineage: Eukaryota > Metazoa > Chordata > Mammalia > Macroscelidea > Macroscelididae > Elephantulus > Elephantulus edwardii. The sequence continues at coordinate 1,587,942 of NW_006399857.1, forward strand.
GGTAGACTAAGAGCCCTGCTGTCTCAAGTCTTGCAGCTGTCAACAGCTGCCATTTGGCCTGAATGGACTCCTTCATTTAGGAAGTCACAGGGTTCTCTGTAAAACCTTGCCATTTGAAAAGAATACATTTCCATTTGAAAAAGAAAGAAAGAGGCAATTGGAAATAAGTACACTTTGAAGATGACTATATTGAGGGTGAACAGGGAGGAAGGAATGGAAATGTAAGTGCCAATTGTAGTTTAAACTCTGGTTTTGATGCTGTGGAACAATGTGTGCCCAGTGTGCTCTGTACTGTTCCTCTGCAGAAGGGTTGCATGTGCACATTACATGATCATCCTTGGCAACATTACATGGCATCGATGCACAGCACAGAAATTACATGTTAAGTAACCACATCCAGAGGACATGTTTTGAGCACTGCAGAAAATGCTCTATCACAGAGTTATATTTGGCTAATTTCATTTGTCCTTACAAATGTCATTTTTCAAAATCTCACTCCATTGCTATTTTAATTTCCCCTGTCCAGCCCTCATCTTCATTTTCTGTTTGCTCATAATCCTTTAATACTTTCTTCTTATCTTTACTTGGCTGTTCAGAATACTAAATATTTGGAGAAACTCTTTTTTTTTTCAATCAGGTTTGGCACCTGTCAAGGAACAGTAAATAAGCACTGTATTATAGATAAGATTCTTAAAAAGACTATTTAAGTCACATCAGAGTGAATAATATTCATATTTGAGATGCCAAGGGGCTCTCACAGCCCCAGAACTCAGTAAAGACTGAAATGAATCTCTAGGATTAATCCTGGAAATGGAGGAGAGACTATTTTCACTTCTCCGTGAGCAAAACTTGTCTGTCCAAGGGCATACAGAATCTTAGAAACACAAAGCAAAAGGCACCAACAGATGGTTTCTCTTTGGGGACAATCTTGTCTCATTGACTGTGCTGATCCTTTAGTGTCCCTCAAATGCCTTTAAAGGCAATTGGGACTTGCTTACAAGCCCTTGGAAACTATTCTTAAGTAAGTCAGAGCTGCAACATTATACACAGTGAATAGCTGTAAATCCTGAAGAAACAGCATAAGGGTAAAACTGCAGATATTTATGCAGTAGTTTGGGTTCCAAGCATTCCCATTTCTCATGACATTTGAATATTTTTGGTTTACAAAATAGTTTCACTTGTTTTTTTAATGTTAGAAGTGTCTACATTTTTATAACTTCTACTAAGGTATCTTATGTTCATTACTGTCTCCATAAAAGCTAGTGATTTGGTGGCAGTGGGGTACTTTATGAGCTGTCATGGGAGAGGCTACATATTATGTTAAGACGAGGAGGGAGAAGACGACAAACAAATCATAAAGTTGTCCATTTTCCTCGACAATTTTACATCTGTTTTCTTCATTTTTTTAAGATCTTAAATGATCTATTTGTTTGGGAAGGAAATGTTTGTGTTGCTTCTTCTGGTTTGGTGCAATTAATGAAAATGTTCTTATCAAAATATATGTTTAATGGGTTAGTAGTTCCCCCCCACCTCTGTTTTTATAAGTTTTAATGTAAACACAGTGAAGAAAAGGCTTAGGTGTTCTTCCCGGTGTAGTCCCACTGGTGACTTCTATTATTTCTCAATCATTTCAATCTTCTATTCCTCCAAAAGGCAATACTGATAATTGTAGAAAGAAGTCTGCAGATCTATACATTATATGGACTCTAGGATGTGGGAAAAATGAGGCAGACATTTCTACTTACAAAATTGTGTGTATATATGTTAATAGTAATGTGCGTAGGTGCTTACTAAAAAGTTGGAGATTTGAGACCACCCAGAGGTGATTTGGAACAAAGCCCTGGTTCTCTACTTCCAAAAAAGAATCATTAAGAAGCCTGTGGAGCAGAATTCTACTCTGGCACACATGTTGTTGTTGGGTGCTGCCCAGTTGACTATGATTCACAGATTCTATGTATAACAGATTCAAACATTGCCCCATCCTATGATGTCTTTACAATACCCACCATACCCAGGTTCACTGTTAAACTCACTGTGCTAGTCCATCTGTAGAGGTCTTCCTCTTTTCTCAGCATGAGGTCCTTTTCCAGGGACTTGCCTACTCCACTAACAAGCCCAAAGAATGTGCAATGAAGTTTCCCCAACATTGTCTCTCAGAGCACTCTGGCTACAATTCTTTTAAGACAGATTTACTTGTTTGTGTGTTGGGCTTTTTTTTTTTTTTGTTTTTGTTTTTGTTTTTTGTTTTGTTTTGCCGTCCAATATTCTTTGCCAATATCATAATTCAAAGGCATACATTCTTTGTTTTTACTAACTTTTACATGCATACGAAGCAAATGAAAATACCAGGACTTGGATAAGGTACACCTTGGTCTTTAAACTAACAGGCTTGCTCTCTAAGACTTCCAAAAAGTCTTAGAAAACAGATTTTTCCAGTGTAATGTGTCTTTTAATTTCTTACTTGTTGCTTCTAGGGATATTGATCATGGATCCAAGCAAAAGGAAATCTTTGATAACTTCAATCTTTACTCCACAATGTCGCTTGTTGGTTAAGTTGTAAAGCTTCTTGTTTTCTTTGTGTTGATGAATAATCCATACTGAAGAATATATTTTTTTTATTTTCTAAAGTAAGTACTTTAAGTCCTCTTTCTCTTCCTTAAGCAAGGTTGTGTTATCTGCATATTTGATGAATCTCTCAAAATCCCAATGCTGTGTTCTTCTTATGACCTAACTTCGTGAATTATTTGCTCAGCATACAAATTGAATAGGAGTGAAAAGATACAGTAGTGATGCATGTTTTCCCCAATTTTAAACCATATAATATCCCACTGTTCTCTTTAAATGACTGGTTCTTAGTTCATATTCAGGTTCCACATGAACACATGTTGCTATTGTATACCGTAGAGTCAGAACAGACACATAGCTGACCCTCCAGTGGGTTTTTAGAGGCAGTTAATCACATAGGAGGAGATTTCCTATCCTTCTTCCATGGAACAACCGGTGGAAACCACATGCCTTTGGGATGGCAGCACAGCTTCTTACCTTCAGGCCACCAGATCTCCCCACATGAGCACGCATATTTGTCATAATTCATAATAAGCTCTATGGAAACTCATCCCTGATTCCTGAGTTACTGTTGGGGTGGTCTTCATTGTAAAATAATGTATTGCTATTATATTTTATAAGTGCACCTGCCTTGATCTGACTACTCTTGAGACCTTTGGGAAAAAATTGCATTCAAAACAGAAGGAAACATGGATGTAAACCTAAATCTAAAATTTTAGACTGAATTCTTTAAGTAGTCTAGACATTTGCACATGAATTATCTATTGGTGTGGTTGTTTGGTGCTATCAAGTTAGCTTCACCTGATCAACGATTCTATAAATAACAGAAAGAAATGCAGCCTGCTCCTGCACCATCCTCACAAACTTCATTATACTCAAAGCCTGTTTTTACAGTGTACTGCTTCAAACTATTTCGTTGATAGTTCTTCTCTAGTTTGATGACTGTCTACTTTATCAAGTATGATTTTCTTCTCAAGGGACTGCGTCTTCCTGATAATGTGTCCAAAGTCTGTGGCATGAAGTCTCACAATCTTTCTTCTATGTAGTATTATGACAACATGCCCCCCCACCCCCAGGTTTGGATTTGTTTGCCTGTGAAGAATGGCCAATCTCCTCTCATGCAAATAACTGCTTCTGAAAACCCACTGGAGAGTCAGCTATGGATTGGTTCTGAATCCATGGTACACAACAACAACAACAACAACATGAATTTGTTTGCTTTTTTTGATAATCCATGATATATTCCATGTTCTTAACCAACATTACAAAAAGAATTGACTGACATGGAACCACGTCAGGAAGTAGCATGTGATTAAGAGCAAATTATAAAGAAAGAAGAAGTTCAAGCTGTTCTGAAGGCAACTGACATGCTTCAACAAACACATGCAGCCCTGGTAATGTGCATGAGTCTGTGCCCGGGAATTTGGAAGACAACTACATGGCCAATGGATTGGAAGAAATCCATATTTGTTCTCAGTCCCCCAAAACGTGATCCAATGTGGAAATTATCAAACAATATCATTAGCATCACAAACAAGTAAAATCTTCCTGAAGATTATCCCCAAATAAAGAACTGATAGACGTTCAACTTGGTTTTAAAAGAGGCTATAGCACCAGGGATATCATTGATGATGTCAGATGGATCTTGGCTAAAAGCAGAGTAGACCACAGGAATGTCTATTTGTGTTTTATAGACTATGTTAAAGCACTTGACTCTGAGGATTGTAACAAATTATGGCTAACATTGAGAATAGTGAGAATCTCAGAACACTTAATTGTGAACTTGGGAAACCTGTACCTAGACTAGAAGTTGTTTAAACACTGCATGGTTTAAAATCAAGTAAGGAGTGAGTCAGAGATGTATCACTTTACCATATCTATTCAATCTATATTCAAATTTTGCAATATGAAATTGACAGCACATGCAATCAAGATACATTAATGATAATTGGTGATGGGAATGCAAGAGTAGGAAACAGTGAATAGGGAACAGAAGTTGGAAAATATGGGCTTGGTGATAGAAATTAAGCTGGAAATACAATGATTTAATTTTGTATTTACGATGATTTATTCATTGCAAATACATTTTCTAAAAGATACAGAAGGCGACTTACCTCGTGGATCTCATCTGAAGGGCTGCATAGGAATCATATTGTCTATATTTGTGGAAGAAATAGTTAGAGAAGCTCAATATTGGTGATCAAAACGAGGCCTGGGGTGGACTGTGGGTCAGATCATCAATTACTCATATGCAATTTTAAATTGAGGTTGAAGAAAAGAAAAAATAAGTACACAGGAACAAAAATATGATCTTGACTCAATTCCATCTGTATTTCATGATCATCTTAAGAATAGGTTTGAGGCTTTGAACACCAGTGATTGAAGACCAGATGAGCTATGGGGTGATATCAAGGATATCATCCATGAAGAAGGCTAAATGTCATAACAAAAAACAGAGAAGAAATAAAAAAAATTGAAATGGATGTCAGAAGAGACTCTAAAGAGTACACTGGAGCATCAAGAAGCCAAATCTAAAGGAAAATATGTCCAGGTGAAAGAACTGAACAGATGATTTCAAAGGGCATCTTGAGAGGACAAAGCAAACTATTATAGTGATATGTGCAGAAAGCTGAAGCTGGAGAATAAAAAGGGAAGAACTCATTCTGCATTTCTCAAGCTGAAAGAACTGAAAAATTTAAGCCTCATGTCAAAATATTGAAAGATGCTATAAACAATGTGTTGAATGACCCAGAAAACATCAAAAGAAGATAAGGGAAAACATAGAGTTTCTGTACCAGAAATAATTTACTGGCAGTAAAAAATTTCAGGAAGTACCATATGAAAAGGAGCCAATGGTAATGAAGGAGCAAGTGGAAGCTGCACTGAAGACATTGGCAAAAAATAAGATCCCAGGAATTGATGGGATACCAATTGACTTGTTTCAATAAACAGATGTAGCCTTGAATGCACTATGCCGAGAAATTTAGAGGACAGCTGTCTGGCCAATGGGTTGGAAGAAGTCTATCTTTGTTTCCATTCCCAATAAAGATGATTCAACTGAATGTGGGAATTATTAAACAATACCACTGTTAACACATGCAAGCAAAATATTGCGGAAGATAATTGAAAAATGTCTGGAACAGTCCAAAGATAGGGAACTACCAAAGGCTCAAGCAGGATTTAGAAGAGACTTTGGCACCAGGGATATCATTACTAATGTTGGAAGGATCCTGGCTGAGAGTAAAACATGCCAGAAGAATGTCTGTTTGGGCTTTATTGACTATGCAAAGGCATTTGACTGGGTGGATATTATAAATTGTGGCTGACATTGAGAAGAAGGGGAGTCCCAGAACACTTGATTGTACTTATATGAAACTTATACTTGGATCAGGAGGCTATTTTGTGAACAAAGCAGGGGAACATTGTGTCATTTAGAATTAGGAAGAGTGCAGCAGGGTTGTTTTCTCTCTCCATATCTATTCAATATGTATGCTATGCAACTTGTTTAGAGAGGCTAGACTTTATGAGGAAGAATGTGGCATCAGGATCAGAGGGAGAATCATCAGTAACCTGCCTTATTATGCAGATGACTTGTTTGCTGAAAGTGAGGAGAACTTGAAGTACTTACTGCAGAGGATCAAGGAATGCAACTTTCAAAATGGATTGCATCTCAATGTCAAGAAAATAAAGATTCTTACCATTGGACCAATAGGCAACATCATGATGGATGGAGAAGAGATTGAAATTGTAAACAACTTTATCTTTCTTGGATCCACGATTAACAGCCTTGATACTAGCAGTTAGGAAATCAAGAGATGTATTGCACTGAAAAAATCTTCAGTGAGGAATCTTTCCAAATTGTTGAGGAGCAATGACATTAGTTTGAGGGCTAAAATGAGTCTGATTCAGGCAATAGTATTTTTGTTACTTGAAATATAGCTGAGATCTGGACAATGAATAGGGATGACAGAAGAATAATTGATGCCTTTGAATTGTGGAGTTTGAGAAGAGTTGTGGAGTCTGAACATCTCATAGACTGTCAAATGGACAAGTAAATATGTCTTTGAGCGGGTACAGCCAGAGTGATATTTGGTGGCAAAGATGAGGCTTTGTTATAGGCATGTTGCTTTGAGGGGCTATTCCTTGGAGAGGGACATGATGTTTGCAAAGGTAGAGGGTTGATGAAGGAGAGGAAGAGCCTGGACCAGGTGGATAGACATGATGACTGCTTCCATGGATTCTAATATGTCAGGAAGTGTGAGGTTGGCACAGGGCAGGACAGGATTCAGATCTTTTGTTCATAGGGTGTCTATGAGTCATACTCGACTCGATGGCACCTAACAAGAACAATAACTACAAGATTTAAAAAAATTCAACTAATTACTAAAGAAACAAACAAAAAACTCAGTAAAATTTCTTTTACTGCTATTGGCAACAATGTAAACAACATTTAATTATTAAAATATATGTATACCAATGTTCATGGCAGCTTTATTCATCATCACAAGAATGTGAAAACATCCCAGGTGTCCAACCACAAATGAATGGATTGAGAAATTAGGGTGCATTTATATAATGGAATATTATGCAGCACACAAGAGCAATGATTTTGTAAATTATTACCTGACTTTGGAGAGACTGGATGGAGAGCATTATGCTAAGTCAATTAACTCAGTCCCACAGGACAAATATTGTACAAAACCATTATTGCAGAATGGATATAGGGATCCAAAGGGGGGAGGTGTGGAAGCAGAGGGATGAGGATGTGCAAGGGAAGGGGGAAATGAATCATGGGCTTGTACAATTTGATGGGTGGGTGGGGGGTGAGGGAAAATGGAAGAATCCCTTCTGGAAAACAATGTACTAGAATTTTGTAAATAAAGTGTAATAATAATAATAATAATGTGTGTGTGTGTGTGTGTGTGTGTGTGTGTGTGTGTGTGTGTTCAAAGTGAATGTTGAAATACTTTCAGGAGGAATATGAGATAGTAACAAAGGAGAAACAACCTTTGGAAAGTGTATGTTTTAGATTTTGTACAAATATAGCATGTTATCTTCCTGAGCATCATGACATTGGGAAATGGAACCAAGCATTTGGATCAGGCTTTCCACATGTGATTCTTAGCATTCCTGCTAAATATTTTGACTTTGAACATACTGTTGGTTTCTGTATCTTCTGTACTTCTGATTTAGGGTCTAGAAAATAGGGACAGCCTTATGACTGTGGACCCCTTTGAACCAGCAGTCCTGAAATAAAATGTTAATCATTTTACCTGGCATGATAAAGTTGTCAGAATAAGAATCTGTACTGTAATGGGAACAATACAGAGATTAGCATGATCCTCGTGTTAATTGATATGCAAATTTGTACACTGTTTCATCTTTTTATACTTAAGTCACGCTGCCAAAATTTCACAGAGATAACAAAATACCTCTCAAGACCAGTTTTCTGGAATTGAAAGCTGAGGCATAGTCTTATGTAACAATTCAATAAATAGCTATACCAAAGCTCACAAAAATCTTGATCTGCATTCTAGTAAATTAAAGAGGTTCTGGAATCTTAAAAGCTTGCTAGTGGCCTTCTTCAACACAACTGTGGGTCTCTACACATCAGGAACAGACCAGCAAGAAAGTAGTCAAAAGTTCAGTGAATAAACAAATATATTTGAGTCACAACTTCATCTACCCAGAGACTAGAAGACTTTGATCGTGCTTAACTATCACCATTGAATCTTTTGACTGAAGTTATAATTGTTGTTGTTTTTTACTGTGGAGTCGGAAACGACCCCTAGCTGACCCTCAGGTGGATTTTCTGAGGCGGTTTATTGCACAGGAGGAGATTGCCCAGGCTTCTCCTCCAGAGCAGCTGGTGGTCTTGAACTGTGTACCTTTGAGATTACAGCGCAGCTCCTTGCCACTTGACCACCAGAGTGATAACGGATGGTCACAAATAGGATAGGGATAGACTACTGAGTGAATTTTCTATTCTTATTAAGCATAAAAAATGCCAGGTAAACTGGAATAGTAGAAAACAGAATACTCACTAAAACTACTGGCTGAGACACAACTAAAATTGAGAACCTAGACTATTCCCTGAGGACATCTATTGGGGAAGTAACAGAGTAATGCACAAAACAAAGGATATTACCATAAAATCAGTGGTCTACTTAAAAACTAGTATGAGACCAAAAGATAGACTGCTACTCAAAAACAAAGAGGGAAAAAATAAGTGGGTAGGAAAATTAGAATACTAGAAATAGAACAAATAGCACGTAATTAAAGAGGATATTGACACATTGTGACAAATAGAGTTGAATTCACTGATTAATTTGTGTAGAATTTGTCCAATGTTAACTTAACTTGCTATGTGTTCTTCACCAATAATTCAGATGTCATTTTTTAATAAAAGATGGAACAAGATATTTTACTGAGCAAATTAGCAGAAAACAAACAACAAAACCAAAAAAGCACCTCTTTAAAGTGTGAAAGAGCGAAGGTGCCACTTTGAGGACTAAGATATGCATGAACCCAGCCCCTCAACATGCTTGTGGACAGTTTGGAGTCAGGGATTAAAAAGATTCAGAAAAGGCCAACTCAGAAAAGAGTCTGGCAACCTCTGCAGGCAAAGCCCCTCCTCTCTATAATTATGTACTGATGAGAAATTGCAATTAACATTAGTACAAAGCTGCAAATTGTTTATAGTTTATTCTGTATAAATATAGCCCTCATGTCAACGAGCATAAGTGAAAAATAGCAAGACTTTAGGCCCTCCATTATCCCAAATGCCCTCTTTCTCTTATTTCTGCCAGTTGCTACAGAATGACCTGACATGACTTTTCAGACATACAGTTGACCAAAGTCACTATTATCTATTTCTCACCAGTACTACAGGCCACCTGCCCAAACCTGCTGCCTGTAGACCCTTTAAATAAGGATTTTTTGTTGGCACTGCTGTTATTAGAATATCAGTGCACACACTGAGAGTAAATCTAACTTTCTGTGCTCCATAAGCTTCTCAGTTTGGGGTTATCAAAACGGAAGTGGATTGTCTAGGAGGGTAGACAAAGGACTTCCTTCCATATTAACCCTACTCTTTTAAATCTCATTCTTCTCAATGTTAACTATGATTTGTTATGAGCCACACAGTCAAATGACTTTGCACAGTTAAGAAAAACGTAAGGAGACATTCTTCTGGTATTTTCTGCTTTCAGCCAAGATCCATCTGGCATCAGCAATTATATTCCTGGTTCTACAAACTCTTCTTAATCTAGATTGAATTTCCTGAAGTTCTCTATTAATGTACTATACTAGCTGGTTTTGGATATCTTCAGCAATATTTTGCTTGCGTGTGATATTAATGATACTGTTTGAGGTTGTTGTTGTTCTTGTTATGTACCATTGAGTCGTTTGCGACTCATAGCGATCCTATGTACAAGAGCCCTAATGCTGTTCTATTCTGTGCCAACGTAGCCATCTCAAATGCTTATTCCCACCGCTCCAGTCACAGAATCAACCCATCTGATTGAAGGTCTTCCTCTCCTTCGCCACCCCTCCACTCTGCCAAACATGGTGTCCCTCTCCAAGGACCAGTCTCTCCTTGCAACATGCCCAAAATATGTCAGATGAACCTTCAGAATCCTTGACTCCAAGGAGCATTCCAACTTCACCTTTTCCAGGACAAACCTGTTTGTTCTCCTAGCAGTCTACGGTATATTCAACACTCTTCTCCAACACCACAGCTCAAAGGCATCAATTCTCTTTATATCAACCCTATTCACTGTCCAACTCTCTGATGAATAGCACGTAATTATGAAGACTATAGCCCGGATCAGGCGCACCCTATTCTCCAGCCTGACGTCGTTGCTCTTCAGTACTCTTCTTGAGAGGTCCCTCACAGCCGACTTTCCCAATGCAATTCATCTCTTGATTTCCTAGCTGCTGTTACCAAGAGTGTTGATTGTGGAGCCAAGCAAACTAACACTGTTAACTGTCTCAATCTCTTCACCATCCATACTGATGCTGCCAATTGGCCCAGTGGTGAGAATCTTTGTTTTCTTGATGTTGAGCTTCAATCCATACAGGAGGCTGCAGTCCTTGACCTTCTGCAGCAAGCGCTTCAGGTCCTCCTCAGTTTCAGCAAGCAGGGTTATGTCATCTGCATAACGCAGGTTGATGATGACTCTTCCACCAATCCTGATGGCACATTCCTCTTTGTACAACCCAGCGTCTTGGATGATCTGTTCTGCATACAGATTGAAAAGGTATGGAGACAAAATACATCCCTGATTTTGAACCATGTAGTGTCTCCTTGCTCTGTTCTGACGACTGTCTCTTGGTCAAAGTATAGGTTTCACATTACCACAATCAAATGTTCTGGGATTCTCATTCTTCTCAGAGTCAGCCACAGCTTGTTGTGATCCACACAGTCAAAAGCCTTTCCATAGTCAATGAAGCACAGATAGACATTCTTCTGGTATTCTTTGCTTTCTGCTAAGATCCATTTGACATTAGCTATAAAATCCCTAGTACCACGACCTCTTCTAAATCCAGCCTGCACATCTGGCAGTTCTCTGTTGACATATTGTTCCAAATGTTTTTGGATAATTTTCAGCAGAATCTTGCTTGCATGTGATATCAATGATATTGTTCGATAATTTCCATACTCTGTTGGGTCACCTTTCTTTGGAATGGGAACAAATATCGATCTTTTCCAGTTAGTGGGCCACCTGGCTGTTCTCCAGATTTCTTGGCACAACTTAGTGAGCACATCCAGGGCAGTGCCTGTCTGTTGAAATATGTCAATTGGTATGCCATCAACTCCTGGAGCCTTGTTTTTTGCCAATTCCTTCAGAGCAATTTGAACTTCTCCTTCATCACCATAGGCTCTTGCTCATATGTCATTTCATGAAAATCTTTTGTGTCAGCCAATTCCTTCTGATACAGTGACTCTGTGTATTCCTTCCATTTTCTCTTGATACTTCCTGGATCATTCAACATTCTACCCAAAGTATCCTTAAGTATGGCCAGCCGTGGCTTGAATTTGTTTTTCAGCTCCGTCAGCTTAAGAAACAGTGAGGGAGTTCGGCCCTTTTGATTTTCTGACTCCAGCTCTCTGCACATTTCATTATAGTATCTTGCTTTGTTGTCCTGGGCTACCTTCTGAAATTTTCTGCTTAGCTCTTTAATTTCTTGGTTTCTTCCTTTAGCTTTGGCTTCTCGGCACTCTAATGTGATATTCAGGGTCTCATCTGACATCATTCTTGGTCTTTTCTTCTTTTTCAGCCTTTGTGATTATCTTTTGCAATCTTCATGGACGATTTTCTTGATATCCTCCCGGAGCTAGTTTGGCCTACGCTCATTGGTGCTCAAGGCCTCAAACCTGTTCCTGAGATGGTTTTGAAATTCGAGTGGGATAGACTGAAGACCAAATTTTGGTTCCCGTGGACTCGATTTAATTTTCCTCAACTTCATCTTGACCTTGCATATGAATATTTGGTGGTCTGTCCCACAATCAGCACCGGGCCTGGTTTTCACTGTTGATACTGAGCTTCTCCACTGAGTCTTTCCACAAATGTAATCTATTTGATTCCTATGTATGCCATCAGGTGAAATCCATGTGTATAGCCTGCGTTTATGTTTCTTATAGAAGGTATTTGCAATGAATAAATCATTGAATGTGCAGAACTCTGTCATTCTTTCTCTAGCCTCATTTTCTCACTGAGCCCACGTTTTCCAGCTACTGATTCTTCTTCCCTCTTCCCAACTTTTGTATTCGAGTTGCCCATTATTATCAATGCAACTTGATTGCATGTTTGATCAACTTCTGACTGCAAAAGTTGGTAGAAATCTTCTATTTCCTCCTCTTTGACTCTAGTTGTTGATGCATATATTTGAATTATAGTGGTATTCACTGGACTTCCTTGTGTGTGTATGGATATTATCCTGTTGCTCACCACATTGTATTTCAGGATGTATCTAGAACATTCTATGAATCATCTTTCTTGAGGAGGGCAAATATGGATATTTTCCAGGTAGTTGATAGCTCTTCCAAATTTCTTAGCACAGAATGGTTGAGCTGCATCTGTTAGTTGAAACATGTTAGTTGATATCACATCGATTCTTGGGGCCTTATTTTGTACCAGTGCCTTCAGGGAAGCATGAACTTCTTTCTTTATCACATTGAATCTTGACCATATGCTACTTTCTGAAATAATTCAGTGTCAAACAATTCTCTTTGGTACAGTGACTCTGTGTATTCCCTTCATCTTTATTGTCCAAACAGAGCAAGAGGACACTGGATGATTTAAAATCAAGAAAAGTGTACATCAGAGCTCATTTGATAATCTAGACTTGCAAAAAAAAATGTGACAAGAGGATCAGGGGAAGACGAATCAACTCTCTGCATTGTACAGATGACACAACTTTGCTTACTGAAAGTAAGGAGGACTTCAAGTACTTGTTGCAGAAGATCAAAGACTAGAGCTTTGAGTATGAACTACATCTCAATATCAAGATTGGGAGAGGTCTGTATTTGTTTCCATTCCCTAGAAAGGTGATCCAACAAAATATGCAAATGGTTTAATAATATTTAAACATCAAGAAGACAAAAATTCTCACCATTGGGCTGATACTCAAAATAATAATAAATGCAAAAAAGATTGAAATTTTGAATGATTTCATCTTACTTGGATCCACCATCAATATCCTTGATGCCAGCAGTCAAGAAATGAAAAGACATTGCGTTTGAAAAGTCTGCCATCAGGGCCCTCTCCAATGTACGGAGTAGCTATGATACCAGTTTCAAGACTAAGGTCCTCCTGATACAGGCCATGATATTCTCAATCACTTGCTATACATCTGAGAGATGGATAATGAATAAGGACAATCAAAGAAAAACCAATGCCTTTGAGTTGTGGTGTTGGAGAAGAGTACTGAATATCCCCTGGACTGCTAAAAGAATAAAAAGATATGTCTTGGAGAACATGCAGCCAGAGTACTTTTTAGATGCAAGGATGGCAAAGGTTCATCTCATATACTTTGGGCTTGTTGTTAAAAGAGGCTATTCCTTGGAAAGAAACATAAGGAAAAGTAGAGGATCAGGGAAACAAAGGAAGACCCTCGATGATAGGAACTGGTAGAGTGGCTTCAGCAGTGGATTCAAGTATATCAGAGACGATGAGCCTGGTATAGGAGAAGATAGGATTCAGAACTGGTGTTCATGGGACCACTAGAAATCATTCTCAACTTGAGGGTACACACCACCACCACCACCACCATCAGGAACAACAACTTTGAAATCCCTGAAATCTACTTGTCTAGTTTATTTCACTGTGTCTATTTTCTTTTCCTTCAAGGAGCCTGTTAAAAATTGAACTGTGTTTCCCTAAATGTTTGCTGAAATCTTAGCATCTATAATCACAAATAGGCCCATATCTGATATTTATTTTATTCTGGAAACAAGGTCATTACAGTGAAAATAATGGCTTGAGGATGACTAGTTCTTATACTATAGCGTGTATGGCATAAGTAGAAAGGGTTCTAAACCTAATCACTTCTGGTTTATGAAAAGAAAAAGCAGAATAGACACAGAGATGTATGAACAGAGGCAGGAGGCGGGAGAAGTAAATGCATAAGGACAGAGACAGATGGAGCTGCAAACCACCAAATGCCAAGAATAGCCAACAGTCGCTAGCAGCTGAAAGAAACAAAGAAGGTCCTTACTTTAGAGCTATGTCCTGAATTTGGATATTGAGGCTTTAGAGTTGTGAGGAAACAAATTTCCTCCTTAAAGCTATTCACTTTGTTATAATAACAATAGGTGACTCAGACAGGGCTTAATACCATCATGAGAATGAAGCTCTGCAGCACTAGCTCTGTAGCCTGAGGTAAGCAGGGGACCTTAATAAACTCTGTCCAGTTTGTCTTATTCATCTTGCTTTCTATTACATTATCAAAACAACCTCCATTTTTTCCCAAGTACAGCAATGCGCTCTCTCTCTTATCCAAGGTGATCCTATAAAAAGACCAATGATACTGCATGATGTGGGCAATGAGCTCTAGAACGCAAGTGCTTGCATACCTAAATTCAACACAGAATTAACTCTCAGGAAGCGTGCTACTTAATCCACAGTGGAAGGAACGGCTATTCACATTCCATTCTTTTTACTGTTACTATAAAGTTTTCAGAACAAGAACCTCTTCTGTAATGGAACAAATGGGAAGTCAGTCACATTACTAGAACTGGAAATTAAAATGCCTCTTCTGTTTCCTGGAACCTGCTGACCAGTTCAGCAGTTCTCCACTCCTTCTGGAAAGGTCTGGGCAAAGCTAGTGTCAGGCTGGGTGTGCCACCATTCTTTCTCTCTGCTTCTGAATAGTTTATGCTTTCTGATGCTCCATTTTATCAGCTTACAATTTTCCACGGATAACACCAGGCAATTTCTCATTTCCTTCCTCCTTTGAGGTATGATCTTTCAAATATTCATAGATGTTTTCCCTGCCTTTTTTGTTGTGAACCTGGAGTATTTATCTTCAGTCCTTCAATCACATCGGTTTTGCTGCTTTGAATTCTGGCCAAATGACTGTCAGCTGGAAGCTCCTATTGCCCAATTTCTTGAATAGAATAAGCAGGTGAAAGCATCTGGGGGAAATGGCCTTGGGGTCTACTCATAGAAGGTGCTGGTGCCCTTGATGGACATGACCTTGTGTAACTTCTTTGGGTCACAATCTCAGTTTGGATTTCCCACTCCCCTTCTAAAGAGGGCCAAACTATAGCACTTTAATTGAAGAAAGAACTAATCTTTCCTTTTGATGGATGAACAAAAGCATTGAGTTTAGGAAGTTCTCTATTTCATCCTGCAGGTGTGGGTTTGGAGATTTACAGAGCCAGCTCTGTATGTAGCTTTGAATAAGTGACTTAAACTCTGTATTCTCAGTTCTTTTGTCTTTGTTATTGTCAGTTACCAATTTGTGGCAACTCCATATGTGGAAATGAGAACTTTCCCAGGTGGTTTTCAAGTTTGTTTTCTAAGGTGCTTCTGGTTGGATTTGAACCACCAACTTTTTGGCTGGTATTAGGGTATGTAACCATTCATGCTACTCCAGGATTCTTCCCTTATATTTAAAATGCAAATAATATTTGAAGCTTAGTGAGATATTTGAATAGGACTATGGATGAACATGTTGGGCACATATTAATCACAAAATGTAGTTGCGGTGGTGAATTGCTGATTCTGGTTACAGAGTAGAACTACTACATGGGGTTTTCTTAGTTGTAATACTAACAGATTGACAGAAGAAGAATGGATGCTTTTGAACTGTGGTGTTGGAGAAGAATACTGACTATCCCATGGACTGCCATAAAAACAAACAGGTATGTCTTGGAGCAGGTGCAGCCAGAGTTCTCCTTGGAGGCAAGAGTCAGGAAACTTTGTCTCACATATTTTGGGTAAGCTGCTTAGAGAGGCTATTCTTTAGAGAAGGTAATTGTGCTTGAAAAGGTGGAGGGATGGTGAAAGTAAAGAAAACCCTCCTCTAGATGGGTTGACACAATGACTTCAACAATGCTCTCGAGTGTGTCAAAGATTGTGAGGATGGCATAGAATAGGACACAGTCGAAATCTGTTGTTTATAGGGTCACTATGAATTGTACTTGACTTGACAGCACCTAACAACAATCTTAACAGGAGTAATTAGACCTTTTGTGGCACACCCCCATTGTAACTATAATTAGTAACTTATAGAATTCCAAGGGAGTAAAAATTTAGCCCCAAATAAAGGCAATGATACTGCTACTGGAAACACTCTTTGGAGTCAGAGAAACTTAACTTTAAGTTCCATTTCTATCACTTACTAGATTTGTGACCTTCTGTCAGGGGTCAGCAAACTTTCTGTAAAGGACCAGACAGTAAGCCTTTTAGGGTTTGCAAGCCACATTATCTCTGTTGCAATTACTCAGCTCTGTCTCTGGTGTGAAAGCAGCCACAGATAATTTATAAATTAATGGTCATGACTGTGTTCAGATAACATTTTATTTATGAACCTGAACTTTGAATTTTATATAGTTTGAATGTACTACAAAATAGTAGTGGGGGTTTTTTTTGTTTGCTTGCTTTTTTTTTTACTTTTTAATCATTTAAAAATTTAAATACCACTCTTAGTTTGAAGGTTAAAAACAGGTAGTGCAGGTTAGATTTTGTCTAAGGGCTGTAGTTTGCTGACACCTTCATCTCTCTAGTACTCATTTCTCTTTACCGTGAATTGTGTTAGTGTATATTTCAATGAGTTAAAATACTTGGTATATCCTCACAGCTCAATAAATTGTATTTATTTTTATTACTAATATTATAATGCTGGAATGTTTTACAGTTTCAGTTTAATATGATTGCAGTTAAAAAATATTTTCTTCTTCATTCCTTTTTTTGAGCCTGCCTTATCAGGAAGGGTAATTAATGAAATTTAATTTTAACATGCTATTTATAAGCTCCCAATTGAACTCTAGAACCTGAGGAATTCATGTGGTATCCCAATCATTCAGTAAAAGCTATATAGAATCATATAAATCTTGCTTACAGAAAGTGAAGAAAACTTGAAATATTTACTGCAGAATATCAATGACTACAACCTTCAATGTACATTACTCTTCAACATCAAGAAAACAAATATCCTCATTTCTGATACACTTGAGTTCATTGCTACAGTCCGTCCTCATGTCAATCCACTTTGTTGAAGGTCTTCGTCTCTTTCGATGACCGTTCATCTTTCCAAGCATGATATCCCTTTTCAAAAAATGGCTTCTCCTAGAGGCATGTCCAAAAGAGGTGAGCCCAAACCTGGCCATTCTTGCCTCCAACAAGCACTCTGGCTGCACTTTCCCCAAGACATTTCTGTCCCTGGAATATTCAGTGCTCTTCTCCAACACCACATTTCAAAAACATTAATTATTCTTCTGTCATGTTTATTCCAACAATAAGGATGTCTGTTTTGTGAAAAAAAAAACAAACCTAGAAAATGATAAAATAAGTGTATATTTGCTTATGTACATGTCTCTATGTGGGTGTGTGCACTCACTTATTCTACGTTGCAAATGGCTGCCAGATTTAGCAAATAAAATACAGGGTACACAATTAAGTTTGAATTTTTAGCTAAACAATGAATAATTTTTTTAGTAAGTAGGGTGCGAATATTCCATTAATCCCACTAAAAATTATTAATTGTTTATCTGAAATTCAAACATAGTTGCACATCCTCTCTTCTCCTCTAGGAAGTATAACATCCTATTTGAAAGAAATTTTCAAATGGAAATCAATCATGAATCACAATCAAGATGTCTGTCATGTGCCTGAGGGGAATGTTTGGTATATAGAATTATTTGATTCATATCACATACTTTGGTCATATTGTCAGGAGAGACTAGTCTTTGGAAAAAAGATTTCATGTAAGAAAGGTAGAGGTTCAGATGAAGAGAGGAAGACCCTCAACAAGATGAATTGACACAGTAACTAGAGCAATGTGCTTGAGCATATTAGAGGTGGTGAGGATACGGAAGGACACAGCAAAGTTCATATCTGAGTTTATAGGGTTGTTATGAGTTGTAGTTGACTCAATGGCATCTAACATCAAGACAGCATGATACTGGTACAGCAACAGACACATAGATCAATCGAATAGAATTGAGAAACCTGAAATTAGCTCATTCACCTAAGGTCACCTGATCTTTGACAAGGAGATGGAATGAGTTAAGTGGGGAAAGGACAGTCTCTTTAACAAATGGTGTTGGCATAATTGGAAAACCATCAGCAGAAAACTCAAGCAAGACCCACACCGCACACCTTACACAAAAAAAACAACTCAAGGTAGATCAGGGACCTACAAATAAAACCAAAATCAATAAAATTCATCAGAGAAAAACTAGGAAGAACTCTAGAAGTCCTAATCCACAGCGTGAACAGTCTTCCAAGCATAATGAAAAACCTACAATGAGGAGAGAATAAAATAGACTGAAGAACCTTCTAAGAATCAAATCCCTATGCATATCAAAAACTTCTCCAACAGAGTAAGAAGGAAACTCACAGACTAGCAAAATATACTTGGCAATTACATGTCTGATAAGAAACTTACATCTAAAATTTATAGAATACTCCAGAACCTCAACAAGAAAAATGTAAACAATCCCACCACAAAATGGGCACAGAAGGTCAATAAGCACTTCACTGAAGAGGACATTCAGACGGCAAACAGACATATGAAAAAAAGTTCAAAATCCCTAGCTATTGTTGTTGTTGTTGATTGCTGTTGAGTTCAGCACGACTTGTAGTGACACTATGAACAAATAGCCTGAAGCCTTTCTATAACTATCGACATTTATCAGAGTTCATAGAGTTTCCAGAGGCATGCTGTTTAGAGAGATGCAAATCGAAACAACTATGAGATACCATCTCACCCCAGCAACAATAACAAAGTTCAACAGAGCAGCAAACAAGAAATGCTGGCGGGGTTGTGGATAGATTGGAATTTGTATGGAAGGGGGTCTGGTGCTTTCTCAGAAAGATGGAAATAGAAATATCATTTGACCTAGCAATTCCACTACTAGGAATATACCATAAAGAAACCAGAGTTGCCACACAAACAAATGTATGCACACCCATGTTTATTGCTGAGTTACTCAAAATAAAATTGATTTGGAAGCAACTAAAGCGCCCATCAACAAATGAATGAATAGAAAAACTCTGGTGTATTCACACAATGGAATACTGTGCTAAACTGAAAAACAAGGAACTACTAAAATATTACTCAACCTGCGTGACCCTAGAGTACATTATGCTGAGTGAGATATTTCAGTCACTAAAGGACAGATACTGTATAAGACCACTGTTATAAAATAGGATTGACATGGGGCTTGGGGAAAACTGGGAAAAGAGAGCATAAATAATGAACACTGCTTTGGAACAGATGAAGGAAAGAACTGTTTGAAAGGAATATATGATTAGGTATTATCTGTATGACAACAGTCCAAAATAAGAGGTGCATAGCAAAATGGACTGGGGAAGTGGGGGAGGGAGGAAATTATGCAACAATGAATAAATTTTTTTTTGAGTGAGCAGGAGGAAGTAGGGAGCAAAATGTGCAATGATAAATGAATGAAAATCCAAATTTTCTATAAACTTTCATTAAAGTTACAATACGAAATGAAGAAAAATCAATATACTTTAAATAAAATAAAAATTTATGCACAGAGAAAAAGAATGCATGGGAAGTAACA
Source organism: Elephantulus edwardii (assembly GCF_000299155.1). Taxonomy (NCBI): domain Eukaryota; kingdom Metazoa; phylum Chordata; class Mammalia; order Macroscelidea; family Macroscelididae; genus Elephantulus; species Elephantulus edwardii. The sequence continues at coordinate 1,607,767 of NW_006399857.1, forward strand.
AACTAGAACAGTTAACCTGGTTTGGGATTGCTATTTACTAAACTTGGACTTTCACTGTGTAATATCTTTGCCATTCTGCTCTGAATCTATTTATTTAATAACCCTTACAACTATGAGTAAAAAGAGATTCTATAAAGTCTGTGTGATCAGTAGCAACAAATTATGGACGCAGTAATTAGTAGAAGTAGGTGCACCAGAGTGAGGGGGACGGGGCGTAACTGACATTAAAGGAATAAGTCTTTTTCTATGGATATGGTTGATGGGGACTATTCCCATTATGAAGTGAGTAGAGGTCAAGTTTGATCTTCCTCACACTGCCATCATTCCTTTTACAGAACCATAAACAAACAAATCAAAACTAAACCAGCCGTAAAGACTTCCTAAAACCAGATAATGATTTAACTTAACTAGTAAAGGATGTCTACTTTAAGCATTATATTTGCAAAACAACTATGCTAATGTGACCAAATTTATAATTCTGAAATAATAGATCAGAAACTTAGGCTACTATGTGTTTATGTAAGTGGGGAGGAATAATTCTTTAAAAAGAGGGTGAAACTCCTACAACCAACACTAAGGATATACAATCAATTAGTGGAATTACTGTTGAAGAACGTAATCAGTGTCATTCAATGAGAAGTGTAGAAAATTTTGGTATATGTTCTACTATGATTATTCTGCACAACAAAAAATAAAATAAATTGTTTAAAAAGTTGAGTAAATCAAAGAGTGATAATAAATATTTTTAAATCACAATACTAACACTATATTTTAAGTGTTGTTATCCTTGTAGTTAGGTGTCCTTTAGTACAACTCATATCAAAGCTATGAAAAAAAGAAATTGTTCTATCCTGTGCCGTCCTCACACTTTCTGTCACACAAACACCATTGCAGCAGTCACTATGTCAGTTCATCGAGTTGGGGGCTTCCTCTCCTTCACTAACCCTCCACCCTTCTCAGCATCATGTCCTCCAAGGAATAGTCCCTCCTAACAACATGCCTTATTTATATGCTGAGAAAATTATCCAAGAAGCTTGACTCCATGAAGAGAAGTGTGGTGTCAGGATTGGAGGGAGACTCATCAATAACCTGTGTTATGCACATGACACAACCTTGCTTGCTGAAAGTGAGGAGGACTTGAAGCACTTCTTGCGGAAGGTCAAGGAATGCAGCCTTTGGTATGACTTGCATTTCATTGTTAGGAAAATGAGGATAGATAGCACTGGACCAATAGGCAGCATTATGGTGGATGGAGAGAAGATTGAAACTATCAACAGCTTCATCTTGCTTGGATCCACAATTAACACCCTTGGTATGAAGAGTCAGGAAATAAGAAGACACATTACACTGGAAAAATCTGCAGTTAGGGACCTTTCCAATTTATTAAGGAGTAATGATACCAATTTGAGGACTAAGGTGTGTCTGATCAGGCCATCATCTTTCTGATTACCAGCTATACATCCAAGAGCTAGAAAGTGAATAAGGTTTACAGAAAAAGAATTGGTGCCTTTGATCTGTCGTGTGGGAGAAGAGCACTGAATATCCCATGGATATTCAAGAGAATGAACAAATATGTCTTGAAGATGATATAGCCTGCGAGCTCTTTGGAGGCAAGAATAATGAGACTTCGTCTCGCATACTTTGAATATGTTGTTAAGAAGTGATAATTCCTTGGAGAAAGACATGATGTTGAGAAGGGTGGAAGATCAGCAAAGGAGAGGAAGACCCTCAGTCAGGTGGATTGATTGATACGGTGACTGCTACAATGGGCTCTTGCATGTCAAGAAGTGTGAGGATGGTTCAGGATAGAACAGGGTTCAGATCTTTTGTTCATAGGGTTGCTATGAGTCATGTTCGACTCAACAACACCTAACAACAGCAACATGCCCACAATATGTGGGGTGAAGTCTCATCACTCTTGCCTCCAAAGAGCACTCTGGCTACCCCCATTCCAAGACATATTTGTTCATTCTCTTGGCTGTCCATGGGATGTTCAGTACTCTTCTCCAACATCAACAGCTCAAAGGTGTCAATTCTTCTTCTGTCATCCTTATTCATTATCCAGCTCTCGGATGCATAGCAAGTAATCAGAAAGACCATGGCCTGAATCAGACTCACATTAACCTTCAAACTAACATCATTGCTCTTCAATCATTTGGAGAGGTGCCTAACTGCAGATTTTTCCCAGTGCAGTGTGTTTCCTTATTTCCTGACTGCTGGCACCATGGGTGTTAATTAATCCTTGTTAGTTGCTGTAAAATTGGCTCTGACTCATAACAACCCCATGTGCAATATAATAAATATTGCCTCGTCCTATACCATCCATTGATCAACCCAGAACACTTAATTGTGCTTATGCAAAATCTATACATAAACCATGAAATAATTGTCTGAAGAGCATAAGAGAACCAACCCTTCATGGCTTAAAATCAGAGAAAATGGGCATCAGTGTTGTATCCTTTTCTATATCTTTTAATCCGCATGCTGAGCAAATAATTTGAGAAGCTGTCTATGTGAAGAAAATTATGAAGAAGAATTAAGATTAGAGAAAGGCTCATCAAAAACCTGTATTATGCAGATGACATAACCTTATTTGTCAAAAGTGCAGAGAACTTGGACGCGTGCTGCAGAATATTAAGGGCTACAGTGGAGGGGCGGCGAAGGAGAGGAAGACCTTTGGTGAGATAGATCGATTCTGTGACTGGAGTGGTGGGAATAAGTGCGCTTGAGATGGCTAGGCTGGCATAGGATAGAACAGCATTTAGAGCTCTTGTACATAGGGTCGCTATGAGTTGCAAGCGACTCGATGGCACATAACAACAACAAGAACAACAACAGCCTTTAATATAGTTTACGTCTCAACATCAAGAAAACAAAAATCCAGGGAGTTCTGGTGGCCTAGTGGCAAGAAGCTGCACTGCAACCCCAGAGGTACGCTGTTCGAATCCACCAGATGCTCTGCTGGAGAAGGAGGGACAATCTCCTCCTGTACCAGTCAAATCTGATTTGACGGCACACGCACAACAAACAATAAAATAAAATAAATAAGAAAAGAAAACAAAAATCCTAATCACTGGGCCAATAGGGCAACATCATGATAGATGGAGAAGAGATTAACATTGTCAATAATCTCCTCTTACTTGGATTCATTCACAAGTAACAGGCATGGTAACAGAAGCCCAAAAATAAAAATACGTTTTGCATGGGGAAATATGCTGTCAAGGACTTCTCAAAAGTTCTAAAGAGCAAGAGTGTCACTTTAAAAACCAAAAACTAAAAACTAAAACAAACAAAAAAACCACCCTAAAATTAAAAATTAAAGTGCACATGATCCAAGCCTTGGTATTTTCAATTGCTTCCTATGCATATGAAAAAGAATCAATGCCTTTGAATTGTGGTGTTGACAAAGAGTTTTGGATATGCCATCCACTAGCAAAAGAACAAATAAATATGTCGTGGAGAGAGTGCAAACAGGTTATTCCTTACAGGCAAGGATAGTAAAATTAAACTTTTTCTTAAATACTTTGGATGTATTATTCGAAGGGGCCATCCTTTGGGAAAAGACATCACCTTGGGAAAGATGGAAGATAAGAAAAGAGAGTAAAACCTTCAACAATGTGGATTGACACAGGGGCTATAACAATGGGTTTAAGAATACTGGAGATAATAAAGATGGCACTAGATAAGGCAAGGTTCAGATCTATTGTTTATAGCATCACAGAGTCCTAGTTGTACACAATGGTACCCAACAACCATACAACAACATACCATGCTTTGAATTGTTGGTATATTTGAGTCTATTGTTATAAACACTGTATAGTGTTGTCTTGTCTAGAAGAGTCATCTTCCATCACTACATTGGGAAATATTATATTATAACCCATTGCACTTTCCTTGGCTAATTTTGGGAAATAGATTGCCAGTTCTTCCTTCTAGTCTGAGTTTGAAGTTTGCTGAAACCTCCCAACCACTGGCAACCTTGTTTCTGCTTGAAATAGTGATGACAAAGCTTGCAAGCATGCCAGCCACCACAGTAAGACAAACTGATGGAGAAGTGGTGGTGTTCAAAAATTCAACAACATTCTGAAGTAGATTCAAGCCATTTTCATCAAGAAGGGGCCTGCTGATTGGGTGCCTACACTGTTAGCATAATCACCTATGATTTCCAGTTTCAATCTCTGAAAATGCTGGAAGCATCTAGAAACTTGTGAAGTCATCATAGTATAAGAATCTGCAAAATGTTGACACCCCTTCCCTTCTCTACTCTCTTTTCCACCTTTTAAAATCATCTCTGCGCTGATTAGGTCAATGATTTTTTTTTTAAAGAAAATGTGATTCAAATTTCCCAAGAAATTCGAATTGGTATTTTCCTTTTTTTTAAACATTTTTCTTTGTGCCTCTTGTAGTTGCCTACGGCTGGAGTAACAAAGCACCACAAACTGCGTACTTGAAACAGGAGAAATTTAGTCTTTTGTCATTCTGGAGGTTAGAAGCCTGAAATTGAAGTGTTGACAGTTTTGATTCCTTCTGCAGGTTCCAAGGCAGAATCTGTTCATTTCCCTCTCCTTATTTCTGGTGGCTGCCAGCGATCCTTGGTGTTAGGGAATTACTCCAATCTCTGCCTCCATTGTCAAACAGCCTTCTTTCCTGCACATCTTCTATTTATCTCTGTGTGTCCTCTTATAAGAACATCAAAGATAGGATTTAGAGCCCTCTGTCAATAGCAGGCTGCTAATCAAAAAGTCTGTAGTTCAAATCCATCTGCTTCTCAGTGGGAGGAAGATGTGTCATTTTCCTTCCATAAAGATAGCCTTGGAAACACTTTGAGAAAGTTCTACTCTGTCCTGTAGACTCACTATGTGTCAGAGTTAAGGACACTGAAATGGGTATGATTTGATTTCATAATCCTGCCTTACATCTTAATTTACACATTGATTCCCTCTGCAGAGACTTTGTTGTTGTTGTTATGTGCCGTCGAGTTGTTTGCGACTCATAGTGACCCTATGTACAACAGCCCTAAACCCTGCTCTATCCTGTGCCAATCTCATTGCCTCTGACACACCCATCC
>NW_006399857.1:1613399-1615049 GCF_000299155.1 Elephantulus edwardii
TTTGTCTTCTTAACATTGAGCCTCAGTCCATATTGAAGGCTGCAGTCCTTGACCCTCTGCAGTAAGTGCATGAGGTTCTCCTCAGTTTCAGTGAGCAGGGTTGTGTCATTTGCATAATGCAGATTGTTGATAGATCATCCACCAATCCTAATGCCACACTTCTCATCCGAATCAAGGCACATTCACAGGTACTGGTAGCTAGGGTTGAAAAGAAATATCTTGGTGGGGAACACAATTCAATCTAACAGAATTCAAATTTCATTTGTAGAGAGATCGTTCATATTTCATTAGTTTCTATGTTGTTTAATAATGTTACCTAACTCCAATAGGTTAGACTTCTCTGTTAGATTGAGTTGTGTCCCCCACCAAGATATTTTCCAACCCTAACTGCCAGTACCCTGGGTGAGATGGATTGGCACAGTAACTGGGATAATGGAAATAGGTGTGTCGGAGTCAGTGACTCTGGTTCAGAACAGGACAGGTTTCAGAGATATTGTACTTAAGGTTGCTATGAGTCACAGGTGACTCAACAGCATGTAACAACAACAACAACAAAAAATAATAACAATGACTGTAATAATATGTAAACTGGGATTTACAAGTTTGGGAACAAAGCCAGTTCACAAGCACCCTGGAAAAAATCTCACACCAGCTAGAGATGGAGAAGATCTGTTAAGATGGCGAGTGAATTAAAAGAAGAATAGAAAAAAATGTCCATCTATAGGATTTATTTGCACAATTATCCCCAGGATAGGCTCTTGGTACTTGGAGAAAAATGAGTTCCTATCCTCTTTCACACAGGTAATCTTATGCCAGGTAAATGGAAATAAGATTTGTTGCTGGGTGGTGGTAAAGCCTGATGTATCACCAAGACTGTGTGAACAATAATACCCTCAGCACTGAACTCAGCTATTATGATACTTGAAAGTTGTTGTAGTTAGGTGCTGCCAACTTGACCACAATTCATAGTGACCCTATGAGTCTATCCTACACCATCCTCACAATTCCTGACATATAAGAGTCCATTGCAGCAGTCACCTTGTCAGTCCACCTGGTTGAGGGTCTTCTCCTCCTAGCAACATCCCCATATGTGAAGCAATAGTTCTTCTTCTGTCATCCTTATGCATTGCCCAGGTCTTGGATGCATAGCTAGTAATTGGAAAGACCAAAGACCATGGCCTGAATGGTCAGACACACCTTAGTCCTCAAACTGACATCATTATGCCTCAATAATTTGAAGAGATCCCTAACTGCAGATTTTCCCATTAGAATGCATCTCCTTATTTCCTGATTGCTGGTACCAAGGGTGTTAATTCTAGACTTCTTTCTAGAATACAATCATTTTCGTGTAAGAATGTAATACACTTGACAGATACAGTCCAACATGTGTAGAAGGAAAGCTGTTATTAGAGCATCAATGTCGAAATGATTTTGTGTTTGGCTTCTTTGAGTACCTGGTGGTTGGAAAGTCTTCCATTTTAGCTCAGTTTCCAATGAGGTCCATTTACAGAGTGGTTACAAAATATAAGAGTTCTATATCGATATTTGTTCCTATCCCAAAAAAAGGTGACCCAACAGAATGTGGAAACTACAGAACAATCTCACTGATTTCACATGCAAGCAAGATTTTACTGAAGATTATCCAAAAAC
>NW_006399857.1:1616044-1633946 GCF_000299155.1 Elephantulus edwardii
AGAGGGACATCATGCTTGGGAGGGTGGAGGGACAGCGCAGGAGAGGAAGACCCTCTATGAGGTGGATTGATTCGGTGACTGGGATAATTGGAATGGGGGTGTCAGAGACAGTGCAATTGGCACAGGGCAGAGTGGAGTTTAGGGCTGTTGTACAGAGGGTCGCTATGAGTTGCAAGCGACTCGACGGCACATAACAACAACAACAACATACGTAAATGGGCATGTGGCTGCTTTGCTTCAGCCTGGCATCAAAAAGGAGGAAAGAAAAAACTGTTCAAAACCTCTCTGTCCATCTCAGTATAATTCTACTCTGAGGTTACTCACAAGATTAATCAGAATCATGTTTTGTTTGTGGGCAGGATAACTTCAAAGACATGCATATCCTAAGCCTACACACAGTGGATCCTTTCCTATTTCTTTATGCACTTTAACCCTGTGTGTGACAAGCTGATCACCGGAGCCTGGTTTATTGGAAAGACAGATGAGTCTTCAGGCAACTGGAGGAAGAAAACCTCTCTTAGGTAATGTGTTTTAGGCTACTTCTTCCTTCCGCTCTTACCAAAATGATACAGCTAAACCATCTCCCACTAGTAAAATAACATTTGACTTTTAATCTGTCTGACTCAATCTATTGTGTTTGGACTCTGTTCATCAGGAAAGTTAGGGAGGAAACCCATCTGCATCTCTGCATACATAGTATCTGTTTCCTTGCCTGTAAGAAGCATTCTGGTTGCATTTCCTTTGAGACAGGATTCTTTGCTATTTTGGCATCCATATTTGATGCTTTTCTTCAACTCCACAATTCAAAGGCAACAGTTCTTTAGCATTCCTTACTTACACATGTATAAAAAGCAACTGAAAATACCATGACTTGGATCCCCATGACTTGGATCCAGCACAACTAATCTTTAAACTGACATCCTTGCTTTTTAGCACTTCAAGGAGATCTTTGACAGCAGATTTCCACAACCTAGCATATCTTTTGCCTTCTTGTCTGCTGTTACCTTGGATATGGATTATGGGTTCAAATACTATGAAATCGCTGACAATATCAGTCTTTTCTCCATTTATTATGATGAAACTTCATCTCACATACTTTGGGACATTTTCAGGAAAGGTCAAATGTTTGGAAAATAACATCATGCTGGGAAAGGTAGGTCATTGAAAGAGAAGAAGCCCCTCAACGAAATGGATTGACACAATGACCACAGGATGGACAGTATGTCAGGGATTGTGATGATGATGCAAATGAGGGCCAGGTGGAGACCTGTTTTCTTGAGGTTGCTATGTATTATAATCAATTCAATGGCACCTAATAACAATACTTGCAATGATGTTTCACACTTGTTGTTATGTTCCTTTGAATTGAAACCAATTTACAGCTGACCCTTTAGTGGGATTTCAGAGACTGTAAATCTTAAGGGATGAGATTGCCTGTCTTTCTCCTGTGGAGCAGTTTACTGGGTCATAAACGGTTTTAAGGAGTTGGTCTTGACTTGATAATTTGATATAATGGAAAACAAAAGTAAGAACAAGGATATTATAAAGCATTTCTTCTCAAACACTTGTAAGGGATACTAGAAATCATGGGTGAACGGAGAGCAAGGTTACCTGTGGCCAACATTGTCTTCCTTAATCTCATCCCATGGGGAAGGTGTGTCAAGGAGCCCCTCTTAGTTGGGCGATTTATCAAGTGGCCCAATGTTCCTCTTATTTCTAACTCTCCAGCCATGAAGAGGCAATTGGGACTTTATTTCTGCTGAAGCTGGCCACTCTGAAGGTTGTTCAGACATCTGATGATATATTTTCTACTAAAGTCATTATCCTGAGAATAGGAATTACTACATCACACCCACTCTTTCACAGCCTCTGTTTCTAGATCCTGAGAGATCAAACTTTACTTTTACAAAACTACAACTTTTCTCAGCAAGCTTTTACTCTGAAGGGAAGAGGGAGGGGGGAAAATCTTTCTTTTCTTTTTTAAAAAGCATGTCTTTTAATTGTTTCATTTGGGGCGAGAGAGAATGAACTATAAATAATTTTTCATGCTAGTGCGTGCTCGGGTAATTATTTCCCTAAAAAGAGTAATAGAGACAACAAAGCACGCCTGGTGGGGTGCTCAGCGGTGAGCTGGCAATATCGATCTGGGGACTGGAAGCTTGTTAACAGATGAGAAATTAGAAAGCTGCGCCGCTCAGCTCACTCATGCGCTCTCGGCGTGAGCCCATTGCATCTGTGCTCAGGGTTGAGCGCTGGCTTCCCATCTGCTTGGGGATGCAAATCCAGGATTCAAAGGTGAAGATAGTGATCTATGGGGCTTCTGGTGGTTGGATCCTCCCTCCTTAACTGTGCCCCTCTCTTTGTCAGCTTGTGACAGCCCAAAGGAGCTGAATTCCTCTTGGGAAGAATTCTTTATCAGGACTATTCTGGCAGGACACTCTCAGGAGAGGGCTATCACTGGTAGAATATATGTCCAGTTATCCCCTTGCAGCCTAAACCTGTCCACTTCCCCAGTCGCTGGCAGGCTTGTCTATGCTAATATCGGCTTCCTTTAGTGGTGACTGATCCAAGGCTGAGGGAGGACTCAGGGATGGAAAGAAAGGCATAATCCAACAGGGAACAGTTCCGTCTCCTTTCCCACACTATTCCTCCTCTTGTATTCTTGTTCTCTGTTCATTTGTCCCAGCTCCATCTTTGCTACTGGAAATCCTAAAATCACTTTTCCAAGTATTTTTTTCTTATTTCCATGTCTAATTGTTCCTTTGACATTTGATTCTCAGAACATTTTTTTTTCCAAAGGGACTATCCCATCGTTATATCCTCTGTTAGATTCTTCCTGGGAATGCCTGCATTGAAATAGCAGATTAACCTGTTCCTCTGTGTTTAATGTGGCTTTCTCCAACTGATCAGAAATGAATTCAAATGTGGGTTTTCTAAAATAATATTTTTAAAACTTCACTAGGCCATGGTCTTTGCAATTACTTGCTGTGCATCAGAAAGCATAGACAATGACTAAAGATGATGGAAGGAGAATTGACGCTTTTGAGCTGTGGTGCTGGAGAAGAGTATTGAATATACCATAGATTGCTAGGAGGACGAACAAGTTCGTCCAGGCGGCTCCTTGGAGGCAAGGATTGTGAAGCTTCGTCTAACATACTTTGAACACATTGAAAGGAGACACCAGTTTTTGGAGAGGGATGTCATGTTTGGGAGGGTGAAGGGACAGTGCAGGAGAGGAAGACCCTCTATAAGGTGGATTAATTTAGTCACTGGGGTAATGGGGATAGGTGTATCTGAGACAATTAATATTGACAATGGATAGAGCAGGGTTTAGGGCTGTTGTGCATAGGTCGCTATGAGTTACAGGTGATTCGACAGCACATAACAACAGCAACATGAATCTAAATACTGTCATCGAATGTCATGGGCATATTATCAAGAGAGATCAGGAAAAAAAACATCATCATGAGGAAGAGAGGAAGACCCTCAAGGAGATGGACTGATTCACTGACAACAGACTTAAAGCACAGATTGTGACAATAGTGGGGGACAGGTCAAGATTCTGATCTGTTGGTCATAGGGTTGCCTTACAAGTCATAGTCAACTCTAGTAAATAATAAAGTATTTAATTATAAAAATTATAGAGTTTTAACATGTTTAATGCCTGGGCCACACCATGTGCCAATTATATCAGAATGACTTGAGGATGCACCCAGGCATCAGGATTTTTATAACTCCCAGATGAATCTATATGCAGATATATATGAAGTAATTGCTAGAATTCTTTCAATTCTGTTCCTATTGTTTAGTAAACTTTCTGTGGTGATCCACAGCTTGGAGAATTGAAAACCCATAGTCTTTAGCCTGGAAATCATAGGGCCCTTTACAGTTTAGCCTAAGGTATACTTTTAGTCTTCTTTCTGTGTCTTTCTAGGTATTTTGCTAACTTAGTTGAATTGTTTACTATTTGTTACGTGTGCCATTCCTTTTCTTGTCTTGGCTGCATTTAATATCTGTTTCCCCATTTCTAGATTGCCATTCTGTCATTCATTGATTCTGAGAGTATTTTTTTAGCTGTATTGCTGTGCCAGACAAGTGATGAAGCTTCGTCTCATATAATTTGGGCATGTTGCAAGGAATGGTTATTCCCTGGAGAAGGACATCATGCTAGGGAAGGTGGAGGGACAGTGAAGGAGAGGATGACCCTCAACCATGTGGATTGATGTAGTAACTGCAACAATAGGCTCAAATGTGTCAGAGATTGTGAGGCTGGCACAGGATAGGACATGGTTCAGGTCTATTGTTTATAAGATCATTGAGTCATACTTGGCTCAGTGCCACCTAACAAAAATGACAACCAATATACCAGACACTAAGCTCAGCAAGGAGGATGCAAAGATGGCACTGGAGTTGGTCTTTTGGATCTTACCACAGCTATAGGATTGTATGTGCAAAAGGGGCTTCAAATAAGAGGCAAAAGTGCCATAAGAGCTTATTGTTGGGGCAGCGGACCTAGTTCGAAGTTCCCTCAAAATAGAAATGCTTGAGATTCCTTCAGGAATCTCTTTTTTAAACAAAGGAGATCTGGTTGGGCAGTGCATTACATGTTGCTGTGCTAATGGAAGAGTCAAGAGTTCAAATACACCAGGCCCTTCAGGGATGAAAATGGACATTAGTCTCCTGTAAAGATTTATACTGTCCAAATCCTATTGGAAGGTCACCATGATTTGGAGTTATCTTGAAAGACATTGGTTATTTTTTTAAAGAGAAGAAATAACATGGTCAAAATAAGAAATTCCTTCCGGATGTGTTTTTCCAGCAGAAGGAATGGTCTGATGTAATAGAGGATGTAGCGTGAGATGAACCTGAACAGGAAGACTGGCAGGCTGGGCAGGATCCCACCACCACGTGAAGGTGCCTCTGTTTAAGAACAGTGGGGGGTACTGAAGGGTTTTCTTTGTTTTGTTTTTTTTAGTTGAGATTTTATTGTAAGTTTATAAAGAACTTGGATTTCCATTCATTCATTGTTGCATATTTTCCTCCCTACCCCCTCCACCCCGTGCTCCAAGTTTGGGAACCGGGAAAAGGGGGGGTTGGGAAAAAAGCTCTTTCACTGTTATATAGTCCCCCCCACCCCAGAACGTTACTATTCAACTCTTATTCTGGACTCTTGTCATACCAATAATACCTAGTTATATATTCTTTTATATAGTTCTCTCCTTCATCTGTTTCAACCATGTGCATTATTTATCCCCTCTTTTCTCAGTTTCCCCCAACCCCCCTAGTTAGTCCTGTTTTATAACAGTGACATTATACAGTATTTGTCTTTTTTGTGACTAAGATATTTCACTCAGCATAGTGTCCTCCGTGATCACCCATTTTGTAAAATATTTCATTAGTTCTTTGTTTTTCAGTGCTGCATAATATTCCATTGTGTGAATATACCACAGCTTCTCTATCCATTCATTTGTTGATGGACACTTGGGTTGTTTCCAACTCATTGCTATTGTGAACAAAGCAGCAATAAACATGGGTGTGCATATATCTGCCTGGGTGGCAGTTCTGGTTTCTTTAGGGTATATTCCCAGTAGTAGAATTGCTGGGTCAAATGGTATTTCTTTTTTTTTTTATTTTATTTTTTTTTCAAATGGTATTTCTATTTCCAATTTTTTTAGAAAGTGCCATACTGCCTTCCATAGTGGTTGCACCATTTTACAGGCCCACCAACAGTGAAAAAGAGTTCCAGTTTCTCCACACTATCACCAGAATTTTTTGTTTGCTGCTATGTTGAGTTTTGTGGGGTGAGATGATATCTCATAGTTGTTTTTAACAGTGGTTGGTGCTGTGCTTGGGCTTTTGTTTTTAAACAGTCCTCTGAATGCTGTTTGGAGGACAGACTAGAGAAGGCATAATCAATACAGACAGATTAGGTATAGTTAGTAATCCAGATCTGAGAGATGTGACTTGAAAACTTTGCTCAGAGTCATCTCCACTATGGAGCAGAGCTCACCTGGAGGGAGAGAAGGGCATGAGTGAAGTAAATTCTGAGACTGCATGGTGCAGTTCCCAAGTTTCGTGGCTACAATGCAATCCCAGATCATGAAGTCTTTCTGATCTCCTGTTTAGCATGAGTGACCCGTCGAATAGATGCTTCAGCTTTTGTTTATATCTCTACCTCAGTGGATAGTGTAGCAGAGGCATAAACACTGCAGCAATGGGCTTGTACATGACAGAGATTGTGAATATGGTATGGACTAGGGCAACGCTTTGATCTGCTGTTCGTAATGTCATTATAAGTCATAGTTGACTCAATATATACACCTAAACACATAACACCGGCAGAGAGTTCTGAAAAGCAGACAGTATATCTTGTTTATAATCACATGAAAACCTTTCAAGGAATGCTCACAGAAATGAGAAGTTGCGTATGGAATGGGCTAGAGCAGGTTTCTGGAGCCAGTCTGGGTAGATTCCTGACCCTGTCCCTTCCCGGCTCTGTGTTGTTGGCCAGATGACTTCACCTCTCAGGTCCTTAGTTTCTTCATTAGAAAAATGGTGATAATAGTAGCTCACACTTCACAGGGTTGCTGTGAGTAAGATGTAATTAAAACTCACAGCTTCCCCATGCAACTCACTGTCACCTAGTTAATTCCAACTCATAGCCTTTTATCAAGTTCCTGAGCCTATAAATCTTACTGGTAGGAAACCTACCTGTTCCTCCTATAGAACAGTTGGTGGATTCAAACTTCTGGAGTCAGTACTGCCAGAGCCCTTTAGAATACATGGTTATTGTTGTTATGTGTCACTGAGTTGACTACGATTCATAGTGACCCTGTGAACAATGGCTCTGAACCTGGCCCTATATCCTGAGCCAACCTCACTGTCTCAGACACACCTGACCCCATTGCCACAGTGTGTGTGTTTGCAATTGTTATTGTTATTAACAGGGCCATTCATCTCATTTTGTCAAAGTTTATTGATTTAATAAGAGACTTAAAAGGGAGCATGAAATACCTTATAGCTTCATGATGTCCTGCCCTTCCTCCCCCTAATATGCAGGATGCCCATTATTTGGAGAGGATGGTTTTATTATTCCATTTGAGACCTTTGGAATAAGCAATCACGACCCACACTAAAGAATAAAGTTATCTAGTTATCACTCCCTCTGCCCCCACCCTTCCTTAAAAAAATGTCAATGTCACGACCACAGTAAGAAAGGTCTCTAGCTGTTTGATGCTGCGCTTAATTACAGATGCCTCATTCATCATGCCCACAGGACTCCCAAGGAACTGTTTTCCCCTTAGGTATAAACTAAGTTAGTAATAGAAGTGTTTGAGGCAGTCTCCTTTCCTGCCCTCATTCCAAGTTCCCTACCTACCTTTCCTAGTCCCACATTCATCTTTGCCCTCCGTAGTATTTAATTTCTTCCTGAAGTTATTGCAGCATTTTCAGAAGCAAATGAACCCTTTGCTTTTTCATCACAAAATGACTGCGGCTTGTGCTTCCTGGTGCATGGTGCTCCATCTTCCCGGTAGCACAGCCTTCTAGCAGAGCCCTGTGGTTCTCCTTTTGTCCAAAGTCAAACTGTAAATCCGGTTACTTTATAACAATATTGAGTGAAATGAAAATCTCTGAAGTTTCTCCTCTCTGACTCAACATTTGGTTGAGAAAAATGAAGTTGCCATTGTTTGAGCTGATGAAGATTAAATGGACTGCCTCCGAATTTAATTGAGTCTCTGTTTGAATAATATCCATGGTGGGTCCTACTGCAATGTTTGGTGATTAATGGTGAGAACGAACAACAGTAACATCTGGACCTAAAGCTGTTCACGGCTTAGAAGGTGTTCGTTCCTTTGAGAAAAAGGATTCTCTGCATCATTGTCCAAATAATCATTAGCAGATAGATCAGCTGAGACATTTTAATTAAAATTTCAAAATGCAGAGACAAGGAAAGTTTCCTAATACTCTTATTTTTATGTATCCAACTTAAAATGAGACCTCCTATTATTGAAAAAGAAAATGAGCTGCTCCTTCTTCTGAGACAGAGCAGGAAAGGTGGATTATCAAGTTGCATTATTTACTCTTGGATAGATGTACAAAAAGAGAACTTGAGAAAAGATTTTTTTCTTTTTGCAGACAGTTATTTTAATTATTGCTATAGGAAATATTGAAAAGGATTTGAAAAATAGATTTGTGTGACTTGCCTTTTATACTTTTCAAAAAAGTGAAATAACTCAAAAGTTAGTCATTGTGAAAATATTTGTGATGAATTATTTAAGATGACCTAAGAAATAAAAGAGTGAGGATATTTTAGAAGGGTTGTTTCTAAATATCTACTAACAATAATGATATTATTACCAAATTATTGGAAAGATAACTCCTACATCTATTCTTATTACAATATAAATTTTAGATAGGGGACAGTGCATCAAATATTTCAACAAATTACTTGCAAGAGGGTATTTAACTCAAGATGTTTTAATCTAATACAGCCAAAGGTACAAGGAATACATTTAACAAATCCAACTGTCTAGAAGAAATCCACCCCCACCCCTAGGAGATGCTGAAACTATTAATATTGTAAAACATTAAGCTCAAACGACTAGGGAATAAAGAAGTTGTATTCATTTGAAAGCAACTACAAAGTTTAGAAGGTTTATGTCAAAACATAAAAAGACATCATTGGTCAAAACAAAAATAGCCACTAGGGGAAAATGAAACATAGAGGTGAGAAATAATTGCTTCAGGCTATCATTTTCCTTTTCAATAGCAAAATTTTTTATTTTAACTTGGTTGTATAAAAGGCATATTGCCATCATTTCAGCCAGTTAGATTACTTTGTTTCAGAATAGGTAAAGCTTCTGCAATCATGACTAACTAGATTGAAGCTAGACACTTTGATAATAATAAGAAGTAATTTGCAGGGTACATAGTCACTGTGAAGTCTCTTCAACACGCTTTGATTTTTCTTTCAGATTTTTATCTTGTTATATAGAAAACCACTTATTTTTTTTTATTCAGGAGGAAAATCTTTAATTTTCGCAGAAAAATACATCCAATTTTTATGTTTCATAGAGAGAATAACGGGTAAAATTTATTTTGTAGGATATTAAAACAGATAAAATTATTTCATACGGTTATGATCTCTTATAAACATAATATTCAGCAAGGATTATTGTATTCTTCCCCTCTACACTACAGAATCAACAACAATCTGCATTATGCAGATGACATAACCTTAATTGGAGAAAGTGAAGACATGAAGCATTTGCAGCTGTAGATCAAAGACTAAAGTCTGTAATCTGATTTATGTGTCAATGTCAAGAAACCAAAAATCCTGACCATTGAACCAATAGGCAACTTTGTGATAGATGGAGGAAAGGTTGACTTTAGCAAGAATTTAATTTTATCTTGACACACAATCACTTTACCGACCTACTGTCAAGAAACTCTTAAAGTGATAACAAGCAAGGTGTGTACCTGATCCACTGTGAAAGTTGAAAACTTGGTAAGGAAGGTAGAATAAGAATTAGTGCTTTTGAGCTGTGGTGAAGAGTATTGAATTTTGAGCCAAGAGAACAAACGAATGTATCTTGGATGAGGTGCACCCAGGTGTTCCTTAGAGACAAGGATGGTAAGACTTCTTCTCATGTATCTTAGGCATGTTGTCAGGAGCGGGTCGGTCTCTGGAAAAGGACATTATGCCTGGAAAAGTGAAGGGTAAGAGAAAGAGAGAAGACCCTCAACAAGATTGACACAGTGACTGTAACAATGAACTTGAACATCGCAGAGATCATAAAGATGAGGCAGGATCGTGCAAGGTTTCGATTTCTATTGTCATCATGGACCCAATGACACTACAATATACTATGGACTTACGAACTTTGACAAAATTATATGAGTGGCTCTATTAATAAACACAACAAAAATAATAATGGGGACTCTGTTTTATGAAAGAGACTTCAGTGGCATGAGAATGAAACATTCACCTGTGGACTGAAAGGTCAGCAGTTTGAGCCCATTAGCCACTTTGTGAGAATAACACCTTGGTGATCGACTTTCATAAAGATTGTATCTTAAGGAACCCTTTGAGGTAGTTCTATTCTTCTCTATCAGACTATCAAGAATGGAAACCAATTGACAGCAAACTTGCTTTGTGAAGAATGTAAGAAGTGGATTAAATCTTTCCATTTCCTTCAGAGAGCTCTCTGAGAACAGTGAAAGAGATATAAAAGCTATCATTTATGGGAGAATATGGTGGAGCTCTGGTGGTCAAGTGGTAAGAAATGGTGCTGCCATACCCAAGTCACACAGTTCATATCCACCAGTCTCTCCACAGGAAAAGATGGGCAATCCCCTCCTGTGCAGTTTGCAGATTCTGAAAACCAGCTGAAAATCAGCTCTGAGTTGGTTCCTCCTCAACAGTACACAACAACATTAAGAGACAACCTCTACTCATTTAAGTGACTCACAGATCCAGAGAGATAAAGTAGCCACCATCTAAGCTGCTTCTATTTACTCTATAGAGGGAAAAGAGTATCAAAAGAGTATCCTGAAACATTTCTAATTAAGGGAAAAGTAACTATGCAGCCTAGAAGTGTAAATGACACAGGCCACTTTCAAGAATCAAGCTGAGTCACAGAAGTCACAGAAGTGAACCAAGAATTATCAAATGAAAATCTACCAGGAACTGGAAGTATGTGGCAAGCATTAATGACTCAAAAAGGGTTCATCCTTTTGTGCAGGAATATTCAGGAGTCCTTGGTTCTAGGTTGTGAGATTCAATGTGAAGAATATTTAAAAGAAATAATAATTTTACTTTAGATTCACTATTAAAACATGCAGGAGAGCTCCAGTGTCTTGTTGTTGTTTGTTGTTTTTTATGTGCCGTTGAGTTGCCTGTGACTCATGGTAACCTTAAGTACAATAGCTCTGAACCCTGCCCTCTTCTGAACCAGGTTCATTGACTCCAACATACCTAACCCCATCCCCCAGTTACCGTGTCATTCCATCTCATCCAGAGTCTTCCTCTCCTGTGCTGTCTCTCCCCCCTTTCAAGCATGTTGCCTTTCTCTAAAGACTGGTCCCTCTTAGCCATGTGCACAAACTATTTGAGATGGAGCTTCAAAATCCTAAACTCCAAGAAGAAACTTTCACCCTCTCCATGACAGACCTGTTTGTTCTCTTAGCAGTCTAGGTATGTTCAAAACTCTTCTTTAGCACTGCAGCTCAAAGGTATCCATTCTTCTTCTGTCATTCTTAGTCCTTGTCCAGCTCTTTGATGCATAGCAAGTAATTGCTAATACCATGACATGGATCAGGTGTCCCTTAACCTCTGGACTGACATCATTGTTCTTTACCACTTTGGAGAGGTCCCTGACAGCAGACTTTCCCCAGTGCAATTTGTCTTCTGATTTCCTGACTGCTGGTGCCAAGAGTGTTGATTGTGGAGCCGAGCAAGCTAAAATTGCTAAACAACCTCAGTCACTTCTCTGTCTATCATGGAGCTGCCAATTGGCTGCCTAGTGGTTACAATCTTTTTCTTCTTAAGGCTCAGCTTCAAGCCATACTGAAGACTGTAGTCCTTGAGCTTTTGCAGCAAGTGCTCCAGATCCTCCTCAGTGTCAGCAAGCAGGGCTATGTAATTTCCATATCACAGGTTGTTGAAGAGTCTTCCTCCAATTCTGAGGTCACGCTCCTCCTCTCAAAGTCCAGCCTCCCAAATGATCTGTTCTGCATACAGATTGAAAAGGTATGGATATAAGACGCATCCCTGACATACTCCCTTTCTGATTTTGAACCATATGGGTGGCTTAGTGGCAAAGAATTGTGCTGTCAATCCAAGGCAAATAGTCAAATTCACCAGCTGCTCTGTGGGATTAAGATAAGCAATCTTCTCCCATACAATTTACTGCCTCACTAGAGGGTCAACTATGAATTGCTTCTGACCTGATGGTGTGTAACAACATATAAGATTGAAATAAATATTTAAGTGTGTATGCTAGTGGTATGAATCATGGAACTTCAAATCAAGCAATAAAGATTCCTTCCTTAAAGACAAATTTATAAAACTATATTTTTACATCAGCTTAGTTGTTTTTCCTCTGTGACCAGAAGAGATAACAGTAACATTTAAACAAAAGCAAAGCAAGCACTCCTCTGATTGGAATGATTGGTCCTTTTTCATGAATTCTCACTGAAGTGTCTGATTAATTTTTTTTAGATCAGATGATTGTTAAAATAAGTTCCCAGAAAGATTTTCAAATTATTGGGTCATTTGGCTTTTTATAATTTATGGCATTGGTGTTGCTGCTGTTGTTAGGTGCTGTTGAGTCGAGTATGTCCTACAGTGACCTAATGAACAAAAGATCTTAATCCTGTTCTATTCTGTGCCATCCTCACATGTTCTGACACACTAGAGCCCATTGCAGTAGTCATTATGTCAATCCACCCAGTTAAAGTCTTCCTCTCCTTTGCCAGCTCTCTGCCTTTCCAAGCATTATATCCTCTCCAAGGAACAGCTTCTCTTAGCAAAATATCCAAAGTACATGAAGCAAGGCTTTATCATCTTTGCTTTCAAGGAGCTCTCTGGAAAAACTTTCTCTAAGACATATTTGCTTGTTCTTCTGGCAATCCATGGGATATTCAGTACTCTTCCCCAACTTCACAGCTCAAAGGCATCAATTCTTTTTCTGACATCCTTATTTATTTTCCAGCTCTCAGATGCATAACAAGTGATTGGAAAGACCAAAAGGTGCACTGCACGGGGAAAGTCTGCAGTCAGGGACCTCTCCAAATTATTGAGGAGAAATGGTGTCAGTTTGAGTACTAAGGTGAGTCTGATTTGGGCCCTGGTCTTTCTGATCACTCGCTTGCTGGTAGTTAGTCCCTCTCATTTCCCTTCTTTTTTCAACTTTTAAAATATGCCAGTCATGTTCTTTTGCTCTAAAATGTGGACCTGAACACAGTTTTTATATTTTTATCCTTATTCTAGTCAGATTGCATATAAAAAAGAAACAAACAAAAAAATCACAATGAAACAACTGAAAAAAAGATGTTGAGTATTAACTGAGTTGATTCACTCACACACTCATTACTGCTGAATCAGAATCAATTCACCCCTGTCAGAACCTACTCCAAGCTGACCCTTCATTGGTTTGTGAGGCAGTAAATTGCACGAGGGGAGATTGGTTTCTTCCTATCATGTAGCTGTGGTGGGTTTTAACTGCCAGAGAGGAGCAGCCTTTACATTAGTAATGCAGCTCTCTATTGGCTATGCCACCAGAATTCCCTTAGTGTTAACTGTTGTTAGATGCTTTTGAGTTAACCATACCTCATAAGGACTCTATGAACAACAGATTAACATCTTGCACAGTCATGTCCCAGTCTCCTAACTTGTGGCATGTTCAAGCTCGTTGTTAAAGCCATTGTGTCAATCCATTCTACTGAGAGTCTTCTTCTCTTCATAGACCATCTAACTTTTCTAGAATGATTCAGATGCATAGGAAGTATTTTAAAAGATCATGGCTTAGGTCAGACACACCTTAGTCTTTCAACTGAGAGCCTTCCTATTAAGCACTTTAAAGAGAACTTTGATAGTTGATTTTCCTATTGTAACATGCTTTTTGATTTCTTGACTGTTGCTACCAAGAATGCAAGTAAAATGAAATAGTTGATAACTTCAGTATTTTCTCTATCTGTCATGATGTTGCCTATTGGTCCAGGGGTGAGGATAGACTTAACTAGTTAAGTCAAAAACAATTCTGAAAATCAGATAAAATTTATAAATCAATTGGTATTTGCTAATGATATTTTTCTGGAATTTACTATATTTGTAGCTAAGCTTCTTCCATGTGATTTGTAGCCTTGGAGAAACAGAGTCAGCTATGAGTTGATTCCAACTTGAAGGGCAACAGATTTGTGAGTGGAATTTTTATAAAGAATAATCCTGTTGGTAATTACAAATGAATTTAAATGTGTTAGCCAAATTTACCAAATTTTGATCTACAGTGGCTTCTGAGACATATTCGAACACAGATTTATCTTTGAACTTACAAATAGGAGCTTTTAGGTCATCATTGTGCCTTTAAATAATCTAAAGTACAGCATTCTGGTCACCTTGTGAATAAAGAGTTGTGTTATCAACCTGAAGGCAGAAGGTTTGAATCCACCAGCTACGCCTTGGGAGAAAAATTGGCACTCTCTTCCCATATGATTTATAACCTCTAAGCATCTATTGGATGGTCAGCCATGAAATGATTCTGACATAATGGCATACAACAATAGTACAATGATAGAGAGAATAAACTTTGTCAATACTGTTCATAAGTTTGTGGTTGAGTAAGAAATCTAGTGGTGTATATTTTGAGGAGATTTTTTTTTTTATAGTCTATATCCCACTTTTGGCAACTAAAAAGAAAAACAAGATGTCTCTTTTAAAATGTGTCATTCTTGTTAGGTGTTACCAAGTTGACAATGACCCACAGCAACTGTATAAACTATAGATTTGTACCCCTGCCCTGTCACCCACCTCCACCCACCCCCAACAGTTGTATTTGAGTCAATTTTGCTTCATGGTGACTCTGTGTATGTCAAAATAGATCTATGCTCCATAAGGATTTCAATTGCTGTGATATTTTCAAAGTAGGTTACTAGACTTTTCTTCTGAGGTAATTTTGAATAAATTTGAACTGTCAATCTTTTGGTTAGTATCCAAGTCCTTAACCATTTGAACCACCCAGACACCTGAAGTCAGCGGTAACCCTGCCATTAACGGCATCTTGGAATGGACTGGAGAACAGGAAGAGGGTAAGATTTAAGAAGAGGGCTAAAAAGAAGCAAGATTTATTAAGGAATTTGTGTAGAATGCTTAAAACAGAATCGTATTCCATATTCACAACAGAATTTTAAGAATTACATTCAATTTATAGACCAGGAAACACAGGCTAAGAGAAGACTGGCAATTAGTTTTGAAACAAATGTGAACCAATGTGTTTTGATGTCTAAACCATGCCCTTTTTGTGACCTTACACAGCAGCCCCAGATCACTTACTAAGGGAGGGGTAAAATAGAGTAATGAAACAAAAAAAAAATTTTTAGCATGCTGGTAGCTGAGTCTACTTTTCTATAACTTTCTATAGATTTTCAAAGCCTTTTGCTTTGAACTTGGTGTTTTAAATCTTTAGATCTATAGTAATTTTGATCTGAGGAAAAAGCATGGTTCGGTCCCCAGAGTTATACTGTATTTTGATGATCCTAAGGCCAACTTCAGATTTGCTTTGTCTTCTAAAAAAATGTTTTTAAGGTATCCCATTACATTACAAAACCACCTACAATGTCTTTAAGTCTAAAATGAATTTTTTTAAAATATCTGTGATATGTTACATATTTTTGAGCTATTTTAAGTTTAGAAGAAAACTTTTTCTTCTTCCTTTCCAACTGTATCCAGCTTAGTCATTCCAATCACTAGAAATCTCTTTACCTTTCTGTAAGGTGTGCCCTTTCAAAGCACCTTGATTATGCAGAGGTTCCCAGAGTCTCCTGGAGATTGTCAGACAGAGATTTCTTTGAAAAATCAGAAATGACAATTGCTAGATATTTCTGACTAAGGACTGACTAAGTAGCTCAGGCTCAAGCAATGATGTTTTTGAAATAAGAAACAAAACATTAAAGTAAAGAAAGCTCCCATTCTCTTAGAATCTTGTGCTAATGTAGAAGATATTCTCTAGTCAAATAATCTACAAATAAATACATTTCAGTGCAACATAATAATACTACATTTATATGCCCTTCTTTTTAAAAATACTAGTTTATTTACAAAGTTCATATGCATTTTTTTCCACACCCTACCTTTCCCATTTTTTAACTCTCCAATCAAATTACGTGACCCTGTGATTGTTGTTGTTGTTATGAGCTGTTGAGCTGCCTGCGTCCCAAAGCGACCCTATGTACAGCAGCTCTGAACCCTGCCCTGTCCTCAGCCAGTCTCACTAATTTAGATACACCAATCCCTATTGCCCCAGTCCCTGTATCAATTCATCTTATCCAGGGTTTTCCTCTCCCGCGCTGTTCCTTCACCCTTCCAAACATGATATGCTTCTCTGAGGACCTATCTCTCCTGGCCGTGTGTCCAAAGCATGAAAGACAGAGCTTTAAAATGCTAGTCTCCAAGGAAAGACTTAGTTTCACCCTCTCCAAGACAGACCAGTTTGTTTTCTTAAAAGTCCATGACTTGATAAAATATTTTCGCATAGACCCTCTCCAAGGGTTTGCTAGTAGTTTCATTAAGTAGACATAAGACTTAGTTTGATAGCCCACTGCTAGATGAGAAAGTGAAACCGTAGAAAATGTAAGTGACTTGTCTAAGGTTATATAATTGGGTATATTCATGTTCTCTTAATTGAAAGCCTTCAATATGGGTAAAATCTCAACATAAAGAAAACAAAAACTCTCATCACTGGGCCAGTAGGAAACATCATGATAGATGGAGAAAAGATTTAAATCATTTGTAACTTCATTTTTCTTGGATCCACAATCAGTACCCTTGGTATCAGTCAGGAGATCAGGAGACACACTGCACTGGGGAAGTCTGCAGTCAGGAACAGCTCCAAATTACTGAGGGAGGAGCAATGATGTCAGTTTGAAGACTAAGATGCCCCTGATTTAGGTCATAGTTTTTTCAATCACTTGCTATACTGCTGAGAGCTGAACAACGAATAAAGGTGTCAGAAGAATAATTGATGTCTCTGAGTTGTGATGTTGGAGAAGAGTACTGAATATTGGATGGACTGTGAAAAGAGCAGTTATAGTTTGGAGATAGAACAGCTAGAGTGCTCCTTGGAGGCAAAGATGATGAAATTTCATCTCATAAACTTTGGGCACATTATTAGGAGAGGCTATTCTTTGGAGAGGCGTAGGTAGCATGCTGGGAAAGGTGGAGGGCTGATGAGAGAGATGAAGACCCTCAACCAGATGGATTGACACAATGACTGGTGCAGTGGGTTCAAATATGCCAGAAATGGTGAGGATGACACAGGACAGGACGGGGTTCATATCGGTTGTTCAAAAGGTCACTATGAGTCATACTCAACCTGGCAGCATTTAACAACAACAAATTCAAATCTATCTTGGAGAAAGTATCCTCTAGGGCGCTCTTTAAAGGCAAAGATGAATGAAATTTTGTCTTACATATAATGAAAATATTTACAGGCGATATTACTCTTTGGAAAGAGACATCAAATGGGTAAAAACAGAGGGTCAGTGAAAGAGAGGAAAACTCTCAATGCTGTAGGTTGACAGAGTGACTGCCACAATGGACATGCTGGGAATTGTGAAGATGATGCAAGATAGAGTAAGGTTCTGATCTGCTGTTCTGAGGGAGACTATGAGTAGCAGTTGACTCAGTGGCACCTAACCACAGCAAAAAAGGGGAAGTAGTTGTACAATGGTGGTATTTCCCACCTTCCCTGAAGGACTCAGGTTTGACTCTTGGCTGGTGCACCACAGACACCATGTGTCTATTGGAAGTTCCTATTTCAGCACCATTTCTAGAATAAAATAGAATAGATAGAAAGAACTGATGATCTTCTGAAAATCATAGTATGGGACATAGGTGAATCACAATGTCCTGATCCATGAGTGATATAAGAGATAGTGCAGAACTAGAGAATGTTTTGCTCCACTGTGTGTAAGGTTGCTATGAATTAGGGTCAATGTCAGGACAGTGAAAAATCGCAGCAGACTTATTTATATCTTAGCTATGAAAGACTACATACCACCAATGAGATAAGATTTTGAGATTAAGGCCATTAATAAGTCAACCTGTTACCAAATAGTACTTTTCATCTTTTAATAATGATGTTGTTGTTGTTGTTATGTGCTGTCGAGTTGCCTGCGACTCATA
>NW_006399857.1:1634656-1649087 GCF_000299155.1 Elephantulus edwardii
TTCTCCAGCACAGCATCTGGTGTATTCAAACCATGTACCTTTGGGATTTCAGTGCAGCTCCCTGTCACTAGGCCACCAGAGCTCACCTCCAGTTTACTTTTTTTTTAAAAAAAATCATTCATTGTTGCGCAATTGCCTCCCCCACTCCCAGTCCTCTGCAATGCAAAGTTGAACAAAGCAGCAAAAATTAAATGCTGGTGAAGTTGTGAAGAGATTAGAACCTTTATTCACTGCTTTAGGGGAGTGTAAAATGGTGCAACCACTATGGAAGGCTATTTGGTGCTTTCTCAAAAAGTTGGAAATAGAAATACTATTTGACCCAGCAATGCTTTTTTACTGATAATGGTAGGTCTATTTTGACAATTAACTTTTGGAAAATGCTACAATTCACCTATTCTCTATTATTAAATTGATTTGTAAAATTTAAGAAGATAACAATGACTTAGAAAGGCTTCTTTTGTGTGTTCTATCACTCACTACTAATTTTGCAATAAATTCCATAAGCTCTTTGCAGTAGCATTTTCACAAATTGTGCAGACTGTATTTCTTAGCTGTGTAATCTTGTAAAATTCCTTAACTGTTCCTCACTGCCTCAGCTCCATCTGTAAATGGGGCTGATAACAATCCTTATACCACACTAGCTTTTGTGAGGTTGAAATGAGTTGACACATTGAAATCTGTGAAAGGTTTTAGTTTTCTGAGTCTTACAAGTTTTCTGCTTTTGACAGAATGCAGTCTTACCATTTCTCCATCATTCCCTATTAGTGAAAAGTACTTGAGCTTTCCTTAGGTGACAAATTTCCACTTTCAAGAGTTTCCAGGTTTTCAGGTATTGTGCTTTTAAAGTGGATAGGACAGTACCTGATCCATAGTTGTTGGTGGTGTTAATTGAAGTTATACTGATTCTATTTCTTGATGACTTCTGTGCAAAAGAATAAAACCTTGCCTCTCATCCTCTACCATAATCCTGATCAAAGCCATCACTTTGAGAATTCCCCTCATTTTCAATAGTCATCTACTTAAATCAAACATAATGCCATTTGCAACCAATGAGTCTATTCTGATGACATGTTTTGCCATCTTGGCTTCTAAGTGGCATTATGGCTATATATATTTTTTTCTTTTTTCAAATGCTGATTTGTTTGTTCTTCTGGTAATTCAGAGTATATGCACTATTTGTCAATACCATAGCTCAAAAGCACCAGCTCTTTTTATATCTTCCTTTTCATTGTTCATATCTCAAATAAATAAGAAAATGGAGAAGACCAGGTAGAATTCAAGAAATGCCAGTTATATTGATACAGGCAAGCTGAATTTCCTAAAAAAAAATTAAAATTCAGTTATTATAGCCAGTCATAGGAATATGGGCTAGTGGGTTCTAGTGCCAACCCAAAGCAGAGAGATGACATCCACCAGCTAATTTAAAGAAGAAAGATGGGCAATCTCCTCTCCTGATAGTAATAGTTTCTGAAAACCTGCTGGAAGGTCAGCTATGAGCTGATTATGATTTGACAGCACACGGCATCAATAACATTAATAAAAATATATTTATCCTGAGACACTGAACATAAATGTTATAGCCCCCCTCTTTGACAATATCAGCAAGCTTTTGTTTTAGCGTCAGTGTTAGCAGTTTAATCTGCAGCTTCCACGCACTCCTAGAGAAGTCTTGGGGTAGACTTGTTAATTGGAAAAACAACACAATTGACTTTTTTACACAAACCTACTACACATGCAGGACACTGGTAGAGCTAAAATACCAAGCACTTCTGTGGCTCCCA
Organism: Elephantulus edwardii; assembly: GCF_000299155.1. Taxonomy (NCBI): domain Eukaryota; kingdom Metazoa; phylum Chordata; class Mammalia; order Macroscelidea; family Macroscelididae; genus Elephantulus; species Elephantulus edwardii. The sequence continues at coordinate 1,636,438 of NW_006399857.1, forward strand.
GAACTTTGTTAAAATGTATGATGACCCATCAAGAAGATGCTGACAAGCTACTGAGTTGTGGTTCACAATGTCCATCAGTGCTGTCAACAGTAATGACCTCTGTCACCTCCAGTGGGGCTTGAACTGGTAAGCCCAGTCCCTCACCTGAATGTTATTCAGTCTTTGGAGTCTCTGTTATAATGAATGAAGTCACAGACCCTTTTCTCAGAAAGGAAAAAAAATGACAGGAGTTCCTTTTAGGAAGAGTGTTCAAAAGCACATTGAAGAGAATGTTAAGCCAGGCGTGTAAGTAAATGTGAATTAAGGCATCACATTCTGGCTAATCTCCAAAGAGAATGTGCCTGCCTTTGAGCAGCTGAGAAAAAGAAAAGAAAGGATTAAATTCTTTGCATGCAGTTGAACTAAATGTTAAATTTGCCTTTAGGGCAAAATGTTTATATTTCTGCCAGATCTGGAAACGAGCTATTGTGCTTCTAGCTAAGAAGATTAAGTGCCCAAGTATCTGAGTCTTCAGAACATGGAGGTTCTAACTAGTCTTTCAAGAGGAAAAGGCTCACAGCTGGTTTTATTGCTGTTAGGAGGTGCTGTTGAGTTTTGAGTATGACTCAAAGTGACCCTATGAACAACAGGTCTGAACTCTGTCTTATCCTGTGTCATTCTCATCATCCTGACACACTCGAGCCTGTTGCTTCAGTCACTGTGCCATTCCATCATTCCATCTTGTCGAGGTCTTCCTCTCTTTCTCAGGGTCTCCACCTTTCCAAGAATGATGCCTCTCTTCAAGAAATAGCTTCTCCTAAGGAGTGCCTGATTCAGGAGATGTCTTTTCAGTCACTTGTGCTGCATACAGGTGATCGAAGAATTGATACTTTGAACTATGGTGTTGGAGAAGATGATCCCATTGATTGCTAAACTAAATGTGTCTTGGAGAAAGTATAGTCAGAGTGGTCCTTAGAGGCAAAGATGATACATAAAGCTTCATCTCACATATTTGGGGCATGTTGTTAGGAGAGATTATTCCTTGGAAAGGGATGTCATGCTTGAATAGGTGGAGGGTCAGTGAAAGAGAGGAAGACCCTTAACCAGGTGAACTGACACAGTGATGCACCAATAGCCTTGAATGAGTCAGAGATTGTGAGGATGGCATAGGAGAGAACAGATCTGTTGTTCATAGGGTCACTATGAGTCATTCTTGACTCTACACCATCTAACTACAAAAACAATAATATGCCCAAACTTTGTGAGACAAAGCTTTGTCATCATGTCTCCAAGAAACACTCTAGATATACCCTCTACAAGATAAATTTGTGTGGTCTTTTAGCAGTCCATGGAATATTCATTTTTCTTCTTTAGCATCACAGCTCAAAGGCATCAATTCTTTTTCTGTCATCCTTATTTATTTTCTAGCTTTCAGATACAAAGCAAATGATTGAAAAGACCATGGCCTGAATCAGGCACAACTTAGTTTTCAAACTGGTATCAGTAATTTGTAGAAGTCTGTGATGGGAGACTTTCCCAATACAGTACGTCTTCTGATCTCCTGATTCATCCTCTGATTTCCTGGCTGCTGGTACCAAGGGTGTTGATTGTGAATCTGAGTAAGATGAAATCGTGGGTAATTTCAAACTTTTTTTTATCTATCATGGATTTGTGTATAGGTCCAGTGGTGAAGATTTTGTCTTCTTCATGTTGAGATATGATCAAAATAGAAGGATATAGTCTTTGGTCTTCTACAGCAAGCGTTTCAAGTCTTCGTTTTCAGCAAGCAAGGTTGAGTTATCTGCCTAACGCATGTTGTTTATGAGATTTCTTCTAAACTTGATCCACATTATTCTTTATAGAATCCAGCTTCTTAAATAATTTGCTCAACATACAGATTGAATAGGTATGTAGAAAGTATATAACCCTAATGTATACCTTTCTTGATTTCAAACCATGCGATGTTTCCTTGTTTTATTTGAACGACTGTTTCTTGATCTAGGTATAGATTTCGTGTGAGAATAATTAAGTGCTCTCAAATTCTCATTCTTTTAATGTTAGCCATAATTTGTAATGAGCCACACAGGCAAATCTTTTTCATAGTAAATAAAGAATAAACAAATATTTTTCTGGTTTCCTTTGCTTTCAGCTAGGGACCATCCTGACATCAGCAATTATATATATCCTTGACGTCACAGACTCTTCTAAACACAGCTTCTGATGTAGTCATTTCTGATAGCTCCTTGTAAATATACTATTCCAGTATTTTAGTGTGTGTGTGTGTGTGTGTGTGTGTGTGTGTTTATTTATTTATTTTATATTGGTTTGCTTATCAAAGTTGGTATACATTGTGTTTCACACTAGTCTTCATTCACATTGTGTTTCATACTATCATTCCCGCACATTATGTTTTATAAAATTAATCACCATTGGACCTTGCCAGTACTTTTTAAGTAATCTTTAGCAAGACTTTACTTGCATATAATATTAATGATATTGTTTGATAAGTTCCACATTCTGTTGGGTCATCTTTCTTGATGATGGGAATGAATCTTTTCCAGTCAGCTGACCAGGTAACTATTTTCCAAATTTCTTGGTGTAGAAAAGTGAGCATAATCAGAGCTGCATCTGTTAGTTTGAACATGTCAATTGATATTTCAACAATTCCTGGGGCCTTCTTCTGGGAGTGTGTGGCCTTATTTTTTACCAATACTATTCATGTAGCTTAACTGTCTTCCTTCATTACCATTGGTTCTTGATCATATATTAATCCTGAGTAGTTTCAGAGCTACCCAACTCTTTCTGGTACAGTGACTCTGTATAGTCTTTCAATCTTCTTTTGTTGCTTCTTGTATCATTCAGTATTTTTCCAACAGAATGCCTCAGAATATAGAATCTTTCAGTATTGCAGGGTAGGGCTTGTGTAATAATAAGAACAATAATAAAGATAATGATTTTTTTTTAAATTGCCATGACTTATGAAGACTTTGTGCAAAGATTTTCTGCTAAGCACTTTCATTTATTCACAATTATCTTAATTTTTCACAGCTATTTTAATTGGTAGATGTTTTTGTTAACCCACTCTGATGGATAATATTGGGAGTGTAAATAACTTATCCAAGCTCGTTCAGTTGGTATGTGGAAAAGCTTATACTTAGCTAAGCTCTTAACATTTTTTATTGTTACTACCACTATTATTGTTCTTCTTTCTCCCATTGTTAGCTTCTCTAACAAAAGCTACTATAGCACATAGTATTGCCATGACCTGAACAACCCTAACAGCAACCACCACTATAGTTACTATAACAATAAAATATTTCTACTATTATAAATACAACTACTATTATTACAACATTGCCAGTAACACATTACTCCTTTTTTTACTATTACAGTAAGACAGAGACATACATCAAGTCACTTGAGATTCAGTGATTGAAAACTTTTGACTAAAATTTTAGGTGATCTATGATAATCTACGATAATTTCTCATGCTTTTCTGTTTATGTAAATGTAAAAACAGATAAAAGTGAGCAGAAGACTAACATGGCCAAAAACATCACCACAAGAGGGTTAGGATTTTCTAGATGCTTGGAATTTACATCTTTAAAAATTTTAAATATTAGCTTTTCTGTCACAATAAAGCTTTATTTATTTTATGACAATAAACACACTTCCCTCACAGATTTTAAGGGATCTCTGGTTGCTAGTGGATAAAGAGTTGTGCTGTCAACTCAACGACAGGGATTTCAAATCTACTGGCTACTCAGTGAGAGAAAGCTAGGTGATCACCTGCCCTTTGGTTTACAGTCTCTGAAAAATCTCTGCAGGGTCAGCTATGTGTTAATTCTAACTTGATGGCGTATAGCAAAAAACCACACTTTCAGTAAAGTCAATAGCATAGAAACCGAGTCATGTAATAGAACAACTTTATGTATTTCTAGCAAATTTATGTGTAAATTTGTGAACACCATTTTGAGAAATATTGATACATGATGGCACATGGGCTGCCATACGTAAAAGGCTACAGGTCAATGCAATCTCAACTCTAAGTTCCCGGTTCAAATGTTCTATCTCCAAAAAAGCCTTCTCTGCTTCCTCTTGTCCCCTTTACTCAGTTCTCTCCAATATAGTTCTTAAATACTACTAATCATCGGTAATGGTTAAGATGGTTTCAAGTTTAGAATAGGAACATGAAAGTAAGAATTTTTATCTTGTTCCCCTCGCTCATCCATTCCCATGTCTTAAACCTAACACAGTGGCATATGACAATATTTGTTAAGTGAATGAACAAAAGAAGTGTTAACTTACTGAAGGAATCAGCTCTCTTCAGCCTCAGCTGGCAATTTGAAGAGCCACTCCAGCTTGGTAATCTCTCTCTCTTTCTCTCTCTCTGTCTCTCTCTCTCTCTCTTTCCCTCTCCCTCTCCCTCATGATAGGTCAATGTAGTGGCCATTTATTGGTCACCTTGAATACATGAAGTAGGTCGGAAAGAGAAACACATCTTTATGTTTTTAAAGGTGAAAAAAAAATGTCCACCTGGACACCTTGGACTGGCTGCTATTGCTTTGCTGGGGGAGGCTCTACAAGATGGTGCAGTTCTTGAGTTCATTAAGGCTCCTCTGTCTGTATTAGCTCAGGGTGAACTGGAGTGTACTGGGGTGAAGTTAGGTGGGGTTCAATGGTGCTTTTCCTCTAGGAGCTGACTGCTATACTTTCGTAACATTTGCCTTCCCATTAGATATAGTTATATATAGTCAGTATACACTCTGCAAATTACAGATTTCTCTCTATTGGCCAATCCTTTTATAGAAACTGCAGGGGAAGAAGAGTCCTCTGTAGGTTTTTATCTGTCTCTTTGGCCTTGTACTATTTTGGTCAGCCCATGCTGAGCTCTTTAAATAATACTGTGAAATTCTCACTTATCTAACACTATGGAGAACAGAGGCATTCCAAATAAGTGGCTTTTCCAGAAAATTGAAACTTACTTTGCTGTTACAAAACTTTTTTTTTAAATAAAACATCCCATTTTGTTCTGTAATTTCTTCTATACGACACCTTCCACAAATTGAGTTGTGTCTCCTCAAAACATGAATCTACTTGAATAGTAATTATTTTCACTAGTTTGGCAGTTATGTAATGCAAAAATTGATGAGATCCATTAGTTTGTAAGGGTGAGATGAAGCACCATTACTCAGTCCAGAACCCTGATGAGATGTAAGGGGATTTCTCTAGGATATGACCTACATCACCTTTTATTACACAACAGTCAAAAGGAACGAGAAGCAGGCAGAGCAAAAGGGACCTGACTGCCACCAAGATCTAGAAGCCTGCACTTTGGTTCTAGTGTACCTGCACCGAGAACGTTATAGACCAAAGGAAAGATTGATGCCAAGACACATGGAGATCTTCACATGGAGACTTATAGGTTTTGAAAAGAGACATATTCCTCTAGAGCCAACAAAGTGAGGAATTCTTCTCTTAGAGTTGGTGTACTCTAGGCATGTTATCAAGAGGGGAGAGTCCCTGGAGAAGAGCAGCATGCTTGGAAAAGCAGAGTGCTGATGAAGGAGAAGATGGCCTCAGAGAGATTTATTGACATCTTCCTACCTGAAGCAGTGGGCTTGAACATAGCATAGATTTTGAGGACAGTGCAGGTTGGGGATAATTTCTATTTGTAGTACAATATGAGTTGGAATTGACTTGATGGCACATAACAACAACGAAAGTCAGTACTCTCGTTTAAAGAAAATCAGAGATAATACCAGGGCTTTTAACATCAGCAACTAGGTAGAGAGAATTGTTATTAGGAGGGAAATACATTAAAGAAACCAGTTAGAGAGGGAAAGTTAAGTTACTTTTTCATATATTAAGCTTGAGATGCATGTTAGATATCTACATGTCAACCTCTGGTTGGTTGTTGGATAAACAAGGCTAGAATTTGGGGAGAGGTTATGATAGAGAAATAAACTTTGAAGCTGTCGGCTTATAGTTGGATCTTTGTCCTGGGAGCTGAGTGAGCAAAGCTTGTTGAAGGGAGAGGAATAACAAACTCTCAATTGCTGCCTCTCTAAGATGAGAACCGAGAAATGTCCATTGTCCTGACGGGGATGAAGAGAACTTTCAGTGGAGTGGTGAACATAGAAGTCTGAAGTGGTTCCAGATTTAATTGACCAAGAGGAATCTCTTGACACAGCAATTGATTGACATAGCAATCATAAATAACTTACCAAAATAGATGAAGATTTCCTATAAAGAAGAACAAAGAAATAGTAGTTGGAGGGAAATGTAAGACCAGGAGGGATAGTCTACAAGTATATATTACACTTACATGCTGGTGGGATTGATTCAGGAGAGGAAATCTCAATGAAGCAGGAGAGAAGGTGAATAAAAACATCATGTATGCAAGAGCAGAAATCAAATGTAAAGTTGGAAGGGTTACCCTCTGAGTAAAAGTCTAATGGGTGCATCCATTTAACAGGCAGAAAGGAAGAGTAAATGAGTATAGATGTAGGGAAATTTATTACTTTAGGAGATATGAGCTCTCTCTATCACAATTTTTCAGATAAAATATGAAGCAAGCCAAAGCTGAGAGTGAGGTTAGTGGAAAATGTGAAGAATGTTTGGTAGAGAATAAACCCACTGGTGTTGAGTAGGTTGTAGTAGTAGGTGGGTGATGAAGCCCTTAGCCAATGTGCTACTAACAGAAGGATGACCCTTCTGGCAATTCTAATATACCAGAGGCTCCCTGGGAGAAAGATGGGCAGTCTCTTCCTGTAAGATTAACAGCCTCTGAAAACCCTTTGAAGGGTCAGCTGTGTGTTGAGTCCAACTCAATAATAATAAGTTTTAAATCGGGTTTCTGAGGCTAAAGTTGTTTATAGGAGAAGATTGTTGCACTTTCACTGTGGAGTGACCAGTGTCTTCAACTACTGACCTTGCTATTAGCAGCCTTATACTTTAGCCACTATGCTACCAGGGCTCCTTGTAAAGAATTTGTTGTTGTTGTTGTTAGGTACTGCCAAGTCAAGTACGACTCATAGCGACCCTATGAGCAGTGGATCTGAACCCCATTTATCCTTTACCATTTTCACTCTTTCTGACACCCTAGAGCCCACTGCAGTCACCATCTCAATTCGCCTGCTAAGGGTCTTCCTCTCCTTTGTTGATCCTCCTTCTCCAAGGAATATTACCTTTTACAAACATGCCCAAAGAATGTGAAGCGAATCCTCACTATCCTTACCTTAAATGAGCACTCCAGGTGCACCCTCTCCAAGACATATAGGATATGAAATATTTCTCTAGGATACTGCTTAAATCATTAAGATTGAGCTACAGTAATAAATTCAGCTTGTGAAGAGGCTCACTTGGAATCTACAATGAGATCATTTTAAGTTAGGCAAAAGGGTATAATTGTATGTTTGGTGTCTCTTGAGGCTTTGGTGCCTGCGATTTATATGCAGGTTCAGAGCAAGGTTTGCAATTCATCAGGGCTGAGGGAAAGGAAATATAGGGCATGAACCATGGAGTGAATGATAAAATTCTAATTATGGATTATGAACTCGAGACAGGTGTAGAGAGGAGCAAAGAAAACATGAATGGGTTCTATGGATTGTGAGCTAGGGTACTGGAAGGAATGGATCAGAGAAAGATTGAAGATGAAAGCAGTAAAAGTAGTGCAGTCATAGTAATGACAGTGTGCACAAAGAATGTGCTGGAACGGGGTGGAGTATCACTGAGCCAGGAAGGCAGGGAGAATAAAAGACTGAGATGTTGAGAAGAATGCCAAAGGGACACCATTTGGTGATTGAAAGCACCAAGAGTAATGCTGTAGAGAAATACAATGAGTTAGGTGCTCCTTCTTCAAAAGATAGAGAAGCAGTTAGCAAGTAAGTGGTGCATGGAGAATGACCAGGATGGGACGAGGCTGAGAGCATGGCTTTGAAGAAGCTGAGTTTAAGGGATGGAAGGAGGCATATTTGAACATCAAAGGATCATCTAAGCTTCTTCATGATACTATTCTCCTTTCTGATGATACTATTCTCCTTTCTGTTGTAGTCTTTTGTTTTACTGATCTTACCTCCTCAATAATGGTGAGTTCATTAAGTACAGAGACTGTGTCTTCCTTATTTTTCACCTCCATGGTGCCTAGCACAGTGCTCAGTTTGTAGCAGGCAATTGCCTTTTGTTATATTAAACAGTACTGAATGTTAAGATCAAGTGGCTAACAACCTCCGAGGTTGCAATATTGAAATGGGATTTATACCGAGATTTATTGTGTGTACTAAAAACATAGCACTGTCAGCTAATCATGTAGTTCCAATTGTTCCTAGAGTTCAAAAGACATTAAAAAATATAATTTGATCATAAATATTGTAAAGTAAAGCCTGGGGCCATTCTATTTGCATACCAAGGCTCTGTTTCCTTGTTTCTATACTTCAATAAAAATGTCTGGAAATGAGTCCTATTTTCTAGATTTGACCATTTCTTGAACTCCCAAATATTTAATATTCCAAAATTTCTCTTTGAAAGCTAATGGGAAGTTGATATACCTTAGACCACACCTAGGACAAACTGGGCAATGCAAAAACATTGTGCTTGAGAATCTCACTGTGTCATGGTATTGTATACAATGAATAATAATCATTCAGAGAGGGAAAAAGGCAAATGAACTTTTGATTGAAACCGTAAACTCAAGGTAGACTTGCACCCATAACTTATTTCTATGACATTTAATGTAAATTGCAAGGGTGAAGCACTGTTTTATGTGATGTCCAATATTGCTTTTTGAAAACCATGATGCAGCGTCAGCATTTCAATTCTGCCACTGACATAGGTAATGGAGAGAGGGAATCTACCTCACACTGTAGTGTTCTGTGAGTAATTCACATTCTACTTGTGTCTTTCAATTACTGCCTGCGAGATGCATAACTAATCAACTCAGATCAAAGATGCTTGATTTGTACTCTTTCTTTCCCATCTCTGTCACCTCTTGCTCTCTCCTCTCTTTTCCCCCCTCTCTCTCCTCTTTGCTTAGTCACTCATAAACCAGAATCACTTAAAGATAATAGCTCCTTCAAAAATACAACTCCACAGGATTTAATTAAACCTTAAGTTCCAGACTGGCCTGAGGAGGCTGAAGTAGTTAGTGTGAGAGGAATCTTTGTTCAGAACGAACACAGAATTCTAGTGGCTGCAAGGTGTCAGAGACCAAGTGCATTAAAAGAAAGACTTGACTGGCTGTATGAATTTAGTGAGTGGAACAGTGGGCAAGAGAATTAGCAACTCTTATTTCTATGTGCTCTTGCCGATAGCAATCTCCTTTCTCCTTGTTTTCTCATCTATAAAGTGGGTTTTGGATTCTCACACATGGTTGTTGCTTGGGAAGTAAGTTTTAAAACTTTATTATGACCCTTCCGCCAATATTTTTCTTCTGGTTTATGACAGACAATTCAAGGGATGTTTCAGTAGCTGTAGGTATTTAGATGAAAATGGAAGAGATAGGGTCCTGGAGTAAGATAAAGGACATTAACGGGGAAAGTACTGTGCCCCCTGCCTCAACTTTACTAGGGAAAGTGTGCAGTAAAACAATATTATTCTTTAAAAACTCCTGGCTGTCAGGTTGAGATAGCAAATAAATCATTAACATTGATGTCACTCTTTGTGTTATCAATTGCTATGAAGTGGATTCAGACTCTTGATAGCCCCATGTATGTCAGAGTAGAACAGTGCTACATTGAGCTCCCAGTGGCTGATTTTTTCAAAAGAATATAGTCGCAGCTTTCTTTTGAGGCACTTCTGGGTGAACTTGAACCTCAAACCTTACAGTGAGCAGCAAAGCATGTTAACTCTTTCTACTGCTTAGGGGCTACTACTTGGCTGTAGTAGGACTTTAACCATTGAGATGTATTAACACATTTAAGCTTCTTAACAATGTCTAATGATAAAGCAACACCGAAATGAAATTTACAGCCCTTGAGTTAATTCTGACCCAATGGAACTGGGTAAAATTGCCCCATAGGGTTTCCAAGGTTGTAATGGTCACATATACAATTGAGACAAGTAATTAAGATGCACTTGAGATTGTAATAAATGGAGAAAAGATTGAGATTATCAAGGATATCCTTTTACTTGCATCCACAATCAGCACCCATGGTAGCAGTAGTCAAGAAATCCAAAGAGAGTTTGCAATAGGGAAATCTGCTCTCAAGGACCTCTTGAAAGTACTATGGGGAAAGATGTCACTATAAAGACTAAGATGTGTTTGATCTAAGCCATAGTATTTTTAGTTGTTCCATATGTATAGGAAAGTAGGACAAGAAATAGAAGAGAAGGTCAAGGACTATAGTCTTCAGTATGGATTGAAACTCAACATAAAAAAGGCAGAGATTCTCACCATTGGGCCAATTGGCAACACCATAATAGACGGAAAAGAGATTGGGGTTGTTAACAATTTCAGTTTGCTTGACTCCATAATCAACACTAGTGGAAACAGCAGTCAGGAAATTAAAAGACAAATTGCATTGGGAAAATCTGCTGTCAGGGATCACTCCAAAGTGATGAAGAGCAAAGATGTCAGTTTAGGGACTAAGGTGCACCTGATCTAAGTTGTGGTCTTCGCAATTACTAGCCATACATCAGAGAGCTAGACAATGAATAAGCATGGCAGAAGAATAATTGATACCCTTGAGTTGTGGTGCTGTAGAAGAATATTAAACATGGATTGCCAAGAGAACAAACATTTCTGTCCTGAAGAAGGTCAATCAAGTTGCTCTTTGGGGTCAAAGATTTTGAAGCCCCATCTCACATACTCTGGGCATGTAGCTAGGAAGAAGGACATCATACTTGAAAGCGTAGAAGGATAATGGAAGACCCAGATGAGATGGATTAACACAATATCAGGTATGATGAAGGTATGCAGGAGTCAGTGAGATTAGATTTGGATATAACAGCACTCAGAGCTATTGTGCAAAGGGTTGCTGGGAGTCATAGTTGACTCAACGGCACATAACAACAACAATAAACCTTTGAGTTGTGGTGTTGAGGAGGAGTACGGAATAGTCCATGAATTGTCAAAAGAATCAACAGATTCTTCTTGGAGGAATTGCAACCAAGGTGCTCCTCAGAAACAAAAATGGTGAAATGTCAACTCACCTACTTTTAATTTGTTAGGAGGGGTTACTTCTCAGAAAAGACAACCGGCAGGGGAAGGGGGAAGTGGAGTGGGAATTGAGGATCAGCTAAAGAGAGGAAGACTCTCAAGAAGACAGATTGATACAGTGACTGTAACAAAGGGCTTGAAGATTGTGAAGATTGTGAGGATGGAATAAGATAGGGCATGGTTTTGATCTTAGTTCATGACTCGATGACATCAAACAACAGCAAAGATATAGCAGCAGACTGCCTTATTCTCTCATGTAGTGGCTAGTGGGTTCGAATTGGTGACATTTGAATTAGCAGTCAAATGCTGTGACCACTGTGCCACCAAGTACCCTCTACTTCATGCTAGAAGTTATCTCAGTAGTACAAACAGAGACAGAATACTATTATCCCAGTAATTACAAAGAGAGACAGAAAATTGGAGTAATTTGGCCTAAGATACCAAGGGAATCAACTGAGCTAGAATTTGGGTCCAACTTGGCTCCAGGGAATATACATGTGTTTGACTTCTATTCCCTCACACATGTAAGGAAAAGTGCCTTATCAAGCAATTCTCCTGCTCAGATTTGCACAAGCATTTTGCAATTTTCAGCATTTTGTTGATTTTGGTTTTTGTGCTTCTTGTACAAACAACATACCTATCCTCAAGTGAACTTTGTTAAGTTGAAAATTCAGCTATTTTATCAGCTGTCCTTAAATGTTCTTCTTGTGTAAGTTAGAGAGCTACTAGAATATTTGTCTTTCCTAGACCACTGGGCCGATTGGCAGCATCATGATGGATGTTGAAGATTTTGAGATTTTTAACAGCTTTAGTTTGCTTCACTCCACAATCAACACTCTTGGTAACAGCAGCCAGGAAGTGAAAAGACTAATTGCATTGGGAAAGTCTGCTGTCAGAGACGTCTCCAACGTACTGAAGAGTAATGATGTTAGTCTGGAGACTAAGGGGCGCCTGATACAGGTGATGGTCTTTGCAATTACTTGCTATGCATCAGAAAGCTGGACAACGACTAGAGATGATAGGAGAATTGATAGCTTTGAGCTGTGGAGTTGGAGAAAAGAATTGAATATACCATGGACTGCTAGGAAAACAAACAAGTTCATCTGGAAAGGGTGAAACCAGACTGTTCCTTGGAGGCAAGAATTCTGAAACATTGTCTGACCTACTTTGGACATGTTGGGGCTAGTCCCTGGAGAGAGATGTCATGCTTGGGAGAGTGGCACGGACAGCACAAGAGAGGAAGATCCTCAATGAGATGGATTGATTCAGTGACTGGGATAAGGGGGGTAGGTGTGTCAGAGACAATAGGATTGACACAGGATAGAGCAGGGTTTAGGGCTGTTGTACATAGGGTCTCTATGACTCGCAGGTGACTCGATGGCACATAGTAACAACAACAACAACAACAGACAGACAGAAAATAAATAGGTCTGTCTTGAAGAGGGTGAAACCAAGTTTCTCCTTGGAGGCTAGGATTTTGTTTTGTTTTTTTTTCTATAATTATATTTTATTA
>NW_006399857.1:1651012-1651742 GCF_000299155.1 Elephantulus edwardii
TTCTTGTTCTTTGCCTTGTTGATGTGATGAATTACATTGATTGTTTTCCTTATGTTGAACCATCCTTGCATACCTGTTATGAATCCCATTTGGAGGCTAGGATTTTGAAGCTCCATCCCACATACTTTGGGCATGTGGCCAGGAGGGACTAGTCCTTGGAGAAGGACATCATGCACAGGAGCATAGAGGGACAGCACAGGATAGGAAGAGCCTAGATGAGATGGATTGATATAATAACTACGGCAATGGGGATAGGTATGTTGGAGTCAGTGAGACTGGCTCAGGACAGGCTTCAGAGCTGTTGTACATAGGGTTGCAATGAGTTGCAGGTGACTCAATGACATAAAAGCAACAACAACAGATCTTATTTTGCTTTTTAATGTTTCTAATAGAATAAAACTAGACATTTGGCTTCTTTGTACAGAACTTTAAAAATGCAAAACTTATATTTTCTAAACTATAGTAGGAAAAACAGACATTCTCTATCTTCTTCCCTGGATCCTTACTCTCAGAAAGCTGTAACTAGGGTTGGTGTGAAGGCTGGGACTTCCTTTCTGACTCTGTGTTGGAAATATACCAGTCAGTGCAAGAGACAAAAATCATGCCTTTTTATTCGTCATTAAGAGAGAGAGTTAATACATACGTAAATACATATAAAATTATATCTAGAGAGGTCAGTAGAGAGAAAAGTTCTTTTTTTTCTATAATTATATTTTATTAATTTTCATAA
>NW_006399857.1:1652148-1665001 GCF_000299155.1 Elephantulus edwardii
ACAAGTTATAAGTACATGAGTCCAAAAATTATGGAAAAGTAAAAGAAAAGATTCTTTCATTGTTTTACAAACCCTCCCCCAGGTCCCCTCCACCATGTAGTCCTCGCTCTAGTTTCCTGTGATGACAGAAATACCCAGTTATATCTCTCTTTTAAATGGTTCTCTCCCTCCTCTGTTTCAGTGCAGACAGTAACTGAACATGAGATAGATAGATAGATACATAGTGGGGAGGGGGGGGAGGAGAGAGAGAGAAAGAGAGAAGAGAAGAGCGAGGGAGAGAGAATATGGCCGAGCAGGGATGACTTCTGAGAAGGCAACAGTGGAGAAAATATTTGAACAAAAGAAGAAGTGAGATTTTAGGCATTCCAAAGAAAGAAATTTCCAGATTGGACCAGTGTGAATGAAGGCCCTGAGTCGGGAAGACACATAATATACTCAAGGAACAGCATGGTTATAAAGAAACTGGCAAGGTGGAAAATGGAAATAAGAGAAGCAGTCAAGGCATTTTGACTGAGAGAAAAGCCTTTTGAGTTTGGATTGAGAAGACATGAGTGTTTTGTGTAGGAGAACATGATCTGAGCTGTGTTTTAAAATACCATAATGACTGTTGTAGGGAGGAGAGTCTGTCGGGAGTAAGAGAACCACTTAGGAAGTTAATGCAATAATCCAATTATCAAATGATAGTGGTTAGGAAAAGGAAGGCAGTAGTAGTGGAGATGGGGGCGGATTATATGGATTTTACTTATGCTTTAAAAGGGAGCTCTTTGGTGGGTTAATTGTGTCATATTAGCCAAATTTATTTAGATATTGGTGTTATGGTTAGGTGTCGTCAAGTGGTTCTGACTCATGGAGATGTAAGTATGACTCATCAAACCCTTCTTTGATCCTTCTCTATCCTCCCTATCTCTGCTGTGATTAAACCATTATTTCAGTCACTGTATTGATCCCTCTCTGAGTGTCTTCCTCTGCTACCTCTGCTTTTCCTAGCAGGATGTCCTTCCTACTAGTGATCCCATAACCCAGGAGATTTACGCTCAGCAGAGCAGGTTGAAGTAAATGGTATCTGTGATCTATTTCTCTAACACTGATTATAATCTCATGGACTGTGTGCTCTGTGAGATAAAACAACACTCAGCTATTTCATCAGCTGCCCTTAAACTTTCTGCTTCTTGACTCAGAAGCTCAGCCGATCTTTTGATCTGGAAGGATTTTTAGTAACAATATTATTAGTTCACCAATCCTTTAATGATGAAAGACAATGGAAGACATTTCTGTGTATTCATGAGCTCAGAAGGACAAATGAACACACAGTGACAGGAAATCTTTCTGAGGATGTGGATCTGTTAAGCAAATATGGGTGAAAGATGCCCACAAAGAAGAAAAACAGCACAGAACATAAAATAATATGTAAATGGCCCTCAGGGAAGGACCACAGAAAGGATTATTTAATTTAGCTGCCTCAGTGAAAAATCGCCTGGCTTGATATCAGGGGGGAAAAAAATCCCGTATAATCCACTTTGAAAAGTGCTTGCTCCATATATTAGGGCTGACATTTCCAGGCTGCCAAATTTCTGATTGAGTTGGTGATTAGAAGACAATGCAGCGCCTCCTTCCCTCTTTCTTCCGTTCTTGGAAGCAGCTTCATTGCCTCAGTAGCTCTCCTTTCCCTGGATCCCTTGTGAAAGTCACACACAGGAAGAGCAGGAGGGAGAGAGACGGAGAGAAGGACACACAGAGAGAGACACATGCATCAAAGGGCTGATTCGGTTAAAGAGAAAAAGACTGAAGGGAATGCTTAGACCCTAACCCAGGGAGAGTTGGCAGAGGAGCTGAGAAGGGACCAGGAAAGAGTGATCAGATCAGCAGTGGGGGAGGTCACAGAGGTAGAGCCCAACAGCACTGCGGTTAACTGGCGCCATCCCGTCATAAAATGAAAAGAAAACAAAAAAACAAAAAACCAAAGAAGAAAAGCAGAGCTTGATTTTCAGGCAGCTCTGAAGAACAAAGGCTTGCATGTTTCTATCACGTGACTTAATTGGGCTATTGAGGTAGAGAGGCTGCCAGTGAGGCCCTAGTGGAAAGGGGAGGGTGCGTGTTGGGGGGAGTTGTATGATAAGAGTTTAAGAGTGGTAATTTATTGTTATTGCTTTCCATGTTCCCCATAATAGACCACTTCTGAGCAATCAGGTGGCACTCCTGCAGGACATGGGGTGGCACAGGTAGACATTATTTAATTCATCTGTGTGAAAGAGAGCAACAGAGGGAGATAAAGTGGGTATTAATCAGAAGTGTATGTACTTTGGGATGGCTGCATCGTAATCAATCCAAGGGATCATCTGGGAAATCAACTCCCTGCTTTCAGCTGGCTCAAACGTTTTAGTCCTGGGTTGGGGGTCTGCGGGGGGGGGGGATATGCAAAGCTTTCCCACCATTCACTTCTTCCCACTTTGGTTCATCCTAATGAGCCCCAGAAAATGCATAAGTCAGGAGGAATTTGTTCTAACTCGAATTTCATTCCTCAGTCCCTGAATATTGATGACTGGATGCCTGATAGGGACATTATCCGATTGCCTGAGGGTCTCCTGAATCTATTTCAGACACTAGCAAGGATATTTCCATACTTCATAGACACAGTATGTGGCTATGCCAGTCTAGATGTGATAGTACATCTATGATGGCAGAGCAGAGCATACGTGGTATTGGGGCTAAAGGAATAAAAAGAAGCAACAGAAATAAAGTAACAAGAGATTCTGCTCTGGGCTTACTATGTGGAATGGAGAGGATTCATTTTTGAATATTCCCTTAATCTTTGGTTATTGAATGTTGTTGATGTGTACCAGAGAGTGGAAATCGACCCATAGCTGACCCTTTGGCTGGTTTCCAGAGGCAGTTAATCTCATGGGAGGGGATTGCCCACCCTTCTCCCACAGAGCAGCTGGTGGCCTTGAACCACATTGCAGTACAGCTTCTTGCCATTAGGCCCCCTGAGCTCCTTGGTTGTAGAATATGAGAGGGATTCTCATAGCCCTTGAAAGAATGTATTTGAAGAGGAAGAAAAGGTTTTGGAAAAAAGAAGGAAAAAAAAAAGAAAGAAAAGATTTTGGGGAAACTAACCAAGAGTAAGAGGAGAAAGTCTGCCTTTTTAAAAAAAATTTATTTTATTAATTTTAATGAACATTTACAGAGATTTTGGATTTCCATTCATTCATTGTTGTACTTTTCTCCCTGCCCAGCCCTCCCCCCCGTTTGCTCTTCTCTTTGAAAAGTAAAAAAAAAAACCCAAAAAAACCCCCTTTCATTGGTATACAGTCCACCACCCCCCCAGTACACTCCACTATGCAACCTTAATTCTGGGCTCTTGTGATAACCGTAATACTCTATCATATATTGCTTTTAAATTGTTCTCTCCCTCATCTGTTTCAATGCAGTATACATAATTTAGCCAGTTTTTCTCAGTCTTTTAATCTTTACTTCTGGCCAAAGCAATGCCCCCTCCATACCTGAAAACTCACCCATGCAGATGTAGACCTCCAGTTTGAGAACTATTGCATGACACATTAACTGCTGCTACTTACAACAAAACAAAACAAAAACAATTGCCTCTGATTAGTTCTAACTCATGGTGACTCCATGTGTCAGAGCAGAACTGTGCACCATAGATTTTCAACATGTCTTTCAGAAATGGATTCACTGACCTTTTTCCAAGGTGCCTCTGGGTGGACTCCATTTGACAAACTTTCTGTTAGCAACTGAGAACATTCTCTGGTTGGCCTCCTTGGGGACTCTGCTGTCACTTTAAGCTGTGTAAACTAGCCAGTATTTAATTGAAAAGTAAGTACCCAGGTGATCCAGAATATTCTTATAATTTTGGATGAGACTTGGAATGCAAATAGACACTAAATAATCATTGAACTTAAAAATCCCAGGGATTCCCAGAAGTCTGTGAGGAGAGGCACTGGAGTGTAAGATTCCTCTAGAATAAATCCTGGGGTATCTAAGCTACTCCTTGGGAGTCATTAGGTAGGTTGTCAAGTAGGCAAATGTATTCTTTCTGGTCTCCCGAGCACTATGAGCTGATGCTCCGGTGCACTTAATGCCTGCCCTCTCAGTGTCCTCATCATTTTCCATCTTCTTTTGTTCCAAGGGACACAGAACAACTAATAAGCTATCAAGATGGCCTGATATATATAAGAAATAGTTTGTTCAGGGTTAATGAAAGGGCTAGTCATTTCCAAGATAAATAGGATTACAGAACTCAAAGGTGGGAAAATACATTTCAGATTAATAAAATAAACAAAGATCCAGATAAGACAAATACTTATTTATCAGACAATGAAAAGACTGCAAAGAAGAAAATTAAGATAAAGCCTAAATTGTGATGTTTGGCTCCTAATTGTGACATCCAAATGGATATTCTTTGTCTCTCTCAGGATCTCAAAGCATATCTTCTACCCAATTGGGTCTTTCTTTTATATTTGTGTGTTTATTTTGATATTCATGTTGTTCAACCAGTGGCCCTCCCAGATATCAGTAAAAGATGGTTCAATTGTATCTAGCCTGTATACATTTTGTGCTGTTGGTGTGTACCGTCAAGTTGGAACTGATCGATAGCTGACCCTCCAGGAGCTTTTCAGGGACAGTAAATCACATGACAGGGGATTTCCCATCCTTTTCCCATGGAGAAGCTGGTGCATTTGAACTGCCTGCCTTTAGGATTACAGAAAAGCTTCTTACCATTAGGCCACCAGCGCTCCATATATTTTGTAATTGAAAGTATTTTTAAAATATACATTTCTTCATGACACAAGCCTGATCGAAACTGAGGAGGACCTGAAGCACTTGCTGCAGAAGGTCAAGGACTGCAGCCTTCAATATGGATTGAAGCTCAGCATCAAGAAAACAAAGATTCTCACCACTGGGCCAATTGGCAGCATCATAATGGATGGTGAAGAGATTGAGATTGTTAACAGTTTTAGTTTACTTGGCTTCACAATCAATACTCTTGATACCAGCAGCAAGGAAAGCAAGGGATGAATTGCATTGGGAAAGTCAGCTGTCAGGGACCTCTCAACAGTACTGAGGAGCAACAACATCAGGCTGGAGACTAAGGTGTGCCTGATCCAGGCTATAGTCTTCGCAATTGCATACTATGCATCAGAGAGGTGGATAATGACTAGGGATGATAGAAAGAGAATTGATACCTTTGAGCTGTGGTGTTGGAGAAGAGTGTTGAATATACCATGGACTGCTAGGAGAACAAACAGGTTTGCCCTGGAGAGGGTGAAAACAGGCCGCTCCTTGGAGGCAAGAATTCTGAAGGTTCATCTGACATACTTTAGATAGGTTGCAAAGGGGGACCAGTCCTTGGAGAGGGACATCATGTTTGGGAGGGTAGAGGGACAGTGAAAAAGAGGAAAACCCTCACTGAGATGGATTGATTCAGTAATTATGTGTTGGGGAATTTGGGGGAGGGAGGCAGGGACTCTGGCAAGGACAAATCGCCTAGCTCCGAATAAGTGCAAGCCTCCCAATGGCCTTTAATACGGGATAGAGAAAGTTCTCTTATGTTTGGCTGTACCTGCTTGAGAAAGCTCGCCACCTGGGAAGATGGCTGCTGAATCTGTTGAGCTGGGAATAGTCTGAACGAGGCTGAGGTTCTCCTATCCAGTGTGCATGTCCCATATCTCCAAACCCACTCTATCCTGTCTTCCTGTTTATTGCTTGTATATAAGTGTGCTGCAGCCCCCAGTACAGTTGAGCTGGATTGACTCTCTGAATGGCACACAGAGTGGTGTGTCTCTGTCGTGCTTACTGTCGTTAGGGTGTTGCTGTTTGTTGCCAGTGAACAGATGGTGACAATTGGGGTAATGCGAGTAGGTGTGTCAGAGAGTGAGGTTGGCACATGATAGAGCAGGGTTTAGGGCTTTTGTACATATGGTTGCTATGAGTTGCAAGTGACTCGAGGACACATAACAACAACAACAACAGGTCCCCCATTGCAACATCTCTGGCCAATGTATAAACCAAATTAACTGGGTTTATACTGACAATGGGCTGCAACAAATTTTGAAGTCCTTTAGAGTTCATCTTATTCTCATGTTTAAAAAGGAAAAAGAAAAAAGAGTGATCTCCATTGCATCTGGGGACAAGAGCCTAGATGGGAACAAGAGATAAAGAATTAAAATACCTTTTGAGGAGAGTCACTACAATTGTTTCTCATGAAAATATTAGACATGACTCCAAGCATTGCAGGACTGCAGCTTATGTTGTGGGGTTTGGAAGAAAAGGGGAATAAGTGGTTTTCTCAGAGTTGCTTTGTAAAAGGTCTTTGTAAGACCTTCTTTGGTCGACATTCTTTCTCTGGGGACTTGGACGCTTTGTCACATATGAAGGTGCCAGAGTTGCACGGGGTGTTTGCTGGAGCAGAATCAGTCACACTCCCTGTTCACCGGCCTGCGTCTCAGTAGTCAGGCCAGATGCTGACCCAGGGGAAGGGCAGGGAACACACTCAGGGACACAGATGGGAACAACAGGAAAGAGAGGTCTGTCAGTGTCCACCAGTCAACCTGAAATCTTGTTTGACAAAAATGAAGCCTGAAAGCTGAAGCACATTTTCTTCCTTCAAGCATTATTGCTGTCCACCGAAACCTATACTGTCAGTTTCTCTGTAAAATTAATTTTCATTTATTCCCATATGCGTTACTGATTATAAGACAGGGCTTCGTATTGCTCTTCTTCTTCTTGTTAATTAATGTTATTAAAAACATCCACAAGAAAAACAAAAATGCTTTAAGGCACTTTGCAAAGGCTGGGTATTAACAACAGGCAGGCTTTATGAGTTGAGTTCTTATTTTTGTAATAGTCACAAATGCCCTGAATTCAGAGTGAAACTCTCTTTCCTTCCACCCAGAGGTCTGATTGTGTGGATCGAAGTGCCTTCCTGGGAACATTTACTCTATATTAAACTGTGGGAGGTGGGGGAAGTCTACTGGTTCTCTAGTTTCTAAATCTTTTGCAAAAGAAATTGGATCCCCTTTTCTGCCTTTTTTGTTCTGGATGATAGACAGAGAAGACAGTTTCTCTGGTTAATTCATGGCACGTGGCTTGTTGTTAGTGGCCATCAAACTGACTTTGACTCCTAGCCCCCTTATGAGACACAGTCTATTTCAAAGCTGTTCTCATAATTGGTGGTATATTGAGGCCATTGTTGCAAACACCATGACAGTCCAGCTATGGAGGATCCCCTTGTTTTTTGCTGAGCCTTCACTTTAGCAAACATGATGTATTTTTCTAGCTATTATTCTTTCCTGATGGTATTTCCAAAGGAAGATAAAGCCTTGCTGTCTTGCCTCTAAGGAATATTCTTGTGCTTCCTCCAGTACTGATTTATTTATTCTTCTGTCAGTTTAGGGTCTATTCGTCTTTTCCCATAAGCAAAACAATTCAAACATAACAATTCTCCTTTAATCTTTCTTTTACATCATCCAAATTTCACATGTATATAAGGTCATTGAAAAGACCAGTAACTTAGGTCAGACATACCTTAGTCACTAAACTTACATCCTTACTCCCATTTTGTCAGTCTGGGAAACAATTTTATGGTTTAACTGGGTAAGTAAGTTAATTGCTCTCCATTTGTCACAGTATATTGCTTGTCCTCGTTCTACCTACCATTGTGATACATATATTGCAGCAAAGTATGAACTGACCTTAATATGAAATGAGGGAAAATTGTAAGTAGGAAAGTAAATACTATATTGTTGTTGTTGTGCACCTTAAAGTTGGAACTGACCTATGGCTGACTCTCCAGCAGGTTTTCAGAGGCAGGAAATTACATGAAAGGGGATTGTCCATCCTTCTCCCATGGAGCAGCTGGTGGATTTAAATGAGGTGCCTTCGAGTTGTCAGCTCAACTCCTTACAACTAAGCCACCAGAGCTCCCCTATCAAAGCTATAGATACACGCATGTATCTATGTGTCTATCAAGTCACAATGGTAATTTTGTGTAGGTAAGCCAGTACATATCTTTAAAAAAATATTTATGGCTATAGTTTCACAATAGGTAAAGGACACAAACCAGAAGCAGGAAAAGATGCATAGGGCAAAGTCTAGAAGAGTTCCAGCTGAAAACTTTTTGTCATCTGCAGGCAAGCGTTACCCCCTCAGCATTAAAATGAGAAAATTCTCAAAGAATCTTACCAGCTGGTCAAGACCTTCAAGGAGATGGATTGGCACAGTGTTTACAATAATGGATGGAAGCCTAACAGACTGTGGGGGTGTTTCAGGGTAGAGTAAGATTCCTATTTGGAGTATGTACAGTCCCTATGAAGGCATCATGGTTAGAAAAGTGCAAGGACTGTGAAGGAGAGGAAGACCCTCAACCAGGTGGACTGACATGGTGACTGCAGCATTGGGCTTGAGAGTGTCAGAGCTATCAGGGTTCAGATCTGTTACTTATAGGGTGGCTATTGAGTTGTATACAACAACAATAATGAGAGGGCTCTGGTGGCCTAGTAGGTAACTAGGAGGGGCTCTCCCAATCAGATGCAGGCTTTTTGAATCCACCAGCTATTCCCTGGGAGAAAGATGAGCAATCTCCTCCCACGTTATTCAGAAAACCCTCTGGAGAGTCAGCTATGAGCTGATTTCAACTTGATGACAATGAGTTTTGTTTTTTGGAGATTACAATGAGTTGGAGCCAATTTGAAAGCTCCTAAAAGGAATAGCCGTACATTCCTCTTTGGATGACAGTGATGGTTTTGAGGAGAGGTTGATGCTCCAGCTTTTTTTTTTTTTTTTTTGATGCTCCAGCTTTTTAAATGTTTTTCTTCTCTAAGCTCACCCAGTTGTTTTTTTTTTCTTCCCCATTTACCAATGCTGGCTTCCATTTCAGAAGTGCACATTTTAATAGTAGTTTATAACAAAGTCTGTTGAACCTAGATACACTTTACATACAGAAGCTTTGACCCCATTTACTCCCAATGTATTACTCCAATTCAACTAATCATTTTAGGAAAATGATTCTATATGAAGAGCTATTAAGAAATGACTTCATATGCTGAATTAGTGAGACAGTTCAACAGAAGAGGAGACATTTTTATTAGGTGAAAGATTATCCAGCCTAAACTCCCTACCCTTTCACAGAAGAATTGTTGCTGATGTTTAATTTTGAGAGTTTGAGAATGTTCAGTTGGCTTTATTATCTTAGCATTCCTTTGTTCAAATACCTGGATTGGTTCCTCACTGCCTGAAGTAAGGTTGAATCAATCTTCCATTGGTAATCCGACCTCTCTCTGTACTTCTCATTATACTTCCTTCTTGCTGTTGGCATTTTTGCCTCAAGGAGCTATCAGTGTTCGCTAAGTCTCCCCTTTGCTTTTCTCTCACGAAATTTTTACTTCTTTCATTATTTTATTCTTTATGTTTTTCCTTCACCTTCAAATCCTATTTAGCTTAATTTTCTCTCCTGAAATTTGACTTTTTAAGATGCAAATAAACTGGATATAGAAGGAAATATGGTCAACATCCTAAGTTTCAGTTGTATCTTCTTTTTACCTCTTATAATACTGTTTCTCCTTCCCCGGAGCATATTAGAACCACTGGGAACAAACACATTCATGCTTGGGTCTCATCATTAAAGTTTTGAATTTAGTTTACTTTGGAGATGCTCCATACCCAATGATCTTGAGTTAATTCCAACTCACAATCACTCTTCATCTGGTATCTGAGGCCACACTCTTCATGGGAAGAGGCTGTTCATCTTTCTACCAAAAAGCAGCTGGTGTGTTTGAACTGATGACCTCTAGCTTAGCAACACAAATTGTGACACATCACGCCAATAAGTCCAGGCACCGATATGGTTTTAAAAATCCAGTCAAACAAACAAACAAACACAACTTTTCAGATTACCAAGCACAATTGGAAATCACTCTTACATAACTTAGTGGTGAGGAATTGCACTATCAACCCAAAGGTATGTGGTTTGAAACCACCAGTTGCTTCATGGGAGAAAGATGAGCAATCTATTCTGGTGTGATTTCCTGCCTCTGAAAACCTGCCAGAGGGTCAGCTATGGGTTGGTTCTGACTTGACAGTACACAAAAACATTAACAGCTTTGCTTTATCTTAATTCTATGTCTTAGTCTAGTTTATCTTTTAATGAATTATACACATAACTGGCTCTTGCTATATTGTTGTTAGGTGTCCTTCAGTTGCTAGTCTCTCATAATGTCCACACATACAATACAATGATGTACTGCACTGTCCTATGGCATCCTCAATTATTATGTTTGAGTCCATTGCTCGAGTCATTGTGTCAGTCCATCTTGCTGAGAATCTATTTTCCTCTGACTCTTCTACTCTACCAAGCCTGATGGCCTTCTCCAGGGATTAGCCCTTCTTGATAACATGCCCAAAGTCAGCAAAGCAAGACTCACCATCCTAACTTGTAAGAAGGGTCCTGGCTGTGCTTCCTCCAAGTCAGACTTGTTTGGCTCTGGAAGTCTATAGAATGCTGTTGTTGTCAGATGCCATTGCCTCAGCTCTGGCCCAGCAACATACTGAAACCATGCCTCATCCTGCACCATCTTTGCAACTGCTTTTGTGCTTGGGCTCATTCTTGCAGCCATTGACTCAAACCATCTCTTTAAGGGTCTTTGTCTTTTTTATTGAACTTTTTTTTAAAATTTATTTGTTTAACCAAACACTTTCTATTTCTCCAGGGATTGACCCCTCCTGATAACATGCTTAAAATATGAGATGAATTATTGCCACCTTTACTTTTAAGGAGCATTTTGGCTATACTTCTTCAAAGACAGATTTGTTTGTTCTTTTGACAGTCCATGATCTGTTTACTGTTCTTCCACAACAGCACAATTCAAAAGCATCAAATTCTTCTTTGTTCTGCCTGGTTCATTTTCCAGCTTTCACATGCATATGAGGCAACTGAAACATCATGGGTCAGGTATACCCTTTGTTCTCAAAGTTACAGCATTGCTTTTTAGTTTTCTAAAGAGGTCCTTTGTGGCAGATACACTCAATACATCTTTAACTTTTGGCTGCTGTTGAACTGCTAACCTAAAGGTCACATTTCTCTGGTGATTGAAATCCACCAGCTGCTACAAGGAAAAAGTCGGGCAATCTCCACTGTGCTATTTATAGTTTTGGGAAACCAGCTTCAGAGGGTTAGCTATGAGTCAAGAGCAGGAACTTTGGGTTTTAATTTGATCCTCTATGAGATGAATTGACTCAGTAACTGGGGTCACTAGGGTAAGTGTGTCAGAGACAATAAAGTTGGCTTAAGATATTGCAGAATTCAGAGATGTTGCATACAGGATTGCTAAGAGTCACAAGTGACTTGACGGCATATAACGACAACAAAGATGTTGATTGTGGTTCCAAGTAAAATTAAGTCCTTGACAACTTCAATCTTTTCTTCATTTATCATGACATGGTGTATTAATTCAATTGTGATGCTACTGTTTTCTTTATGCTAAGGTGTAGTACATGCTGAAGGCTATTGTCTTCGATCTTCATCAGCAAATACTTCAGGTCTTCTTTGTTTCATCAAGCAATTTTTTTTGTCATATGCATATTATAAATTGATAATGAATCTATTCCCACCCCTAATTCCAAGTTTTTCTTCACATAATACAGCTTCTGAGACTTCTCCACATAGAGATTGAATAATTATGGTGAAAGGAAATAATCATGTAACACACATTTCCTCATTTTAAATCATGTATCATTCTCTAGTTTTGTTTAAATGACTTCTTCTTGGTTCAGCATGTGCATAACTAAGTGTTCTGGAATTTCCATTATTTGCCATATTAACCTTAAATTGTTACAGTCCACAAAGATTAATGCCTTCATGTAGTCAATAAAATATGAGCAAATATTTCTCTGAAATTATCTGCTTTGTGTTTAGTATCTTCTAAACCTTTGATTCAATCTTCTAGAAATTAGATTCAATGCATTTGTCTCTAATGGAGAAAACACATTGATTCAATCTACAGTAAATTAATTTCATTTTCGCAATTAATTACAAGAAACCTTTAAACTTAAGCTTTCAAGTGTGTGCAGAAATATTGGAGACCTCAAAATATCCTTTTCCTGTCTTAGTATCTTCCACCACTAACTCCTTTTCTTGGCCTGATGATATCTTCAAATACCAATTCACATGATGTTTTTGTTCTTGCAAGTGTTATGTGTAAGACAATTTAGGCAAGATTTTGTCTTCTGGATGTCATTGTAAAACACATATGAACTACTAACATGTAGGTATGTACACATATTCAGTGAGTTGGCTGATGCCAAAATTTGAAAACAATCAAGAAATGGCAATGTAAATTTCAACTGTAGAGGTGTTTAGGAGAGACATTTTATGACTTAAACAAAAATGGTCTTTGTTTTTAGGAAGGCCAGTCAAAGGCAGTGGCCAGTCTTATAAGAGCAGGTGTAAGGACAGAGAACGTTTGAGAAAGTATCTATCTAAATATTAAGGGCTATTTTGTCCAAAAGTGTCTTAAAAATATCAGTTGAGAATAATCATGATAGTGCTTTGGTTTTTTATTGGTTTAGAAATTTTTGTCTTCCTTATTCTTATTATTATTAGGTGCCCTCAAATTGATTCTGACTAATAAAAAAACTTATGTACAACAGAGTAGAATACTTCCCAGGCTTGTATCATTTTCACAAATTGTTTGTGCCTATTTATCAACAATCTGCGTTATGCACATGACACAACCCTGCTTGCTGAAACTGTAGAGGACCTGAAGCACCTGCTGCAGGGTGTCAAGGACTGCAGCCTCCAATATGGCTTGAGGCTCAATGTCAAGAAGACAAAGATTCTCAC
>NW_006399857.1:1666096-1666617 GCF_000299155.1 Elephantulus edwardii
GAGGGATGGCACAGGAGAGGAAGACCCTCGATGAGATGCATCAATTCTGTCATTGGAGTTGTGGGAATGAGTGTGTTTGAGACAGCAAGATTGGCACAGGATAGAACGGTGTTTAGGGCTCTTGTACATAGGGTTGATATGAGTCGCATGGCACATAACAACAACAACAATTGTTTAAATCAACTGTAAAAGTATTTATTTAAATTCATTTCATTGAAAGTCTTCCTAGGTTTTGCTAGCTCTCTACTTTGCAATCATGATAACCTTATTTAGATGCTAGTTACTACTGAGTCAAAGTGTGTATGCGATTTAGGTGCCTCTCACCAGCTTGTTCCAAGACAACTGGAGGGCAGCTATCAGGCCAAGTAACTGGAAGAGATACATATTTATTTCCATTCCCAAGAGAAGTGACCCTACAGAGTGCAGAAATTACGAAACAATATAATCAATATCGCTTGCAAGCAAAATCTTGCTACAGATTATTTAAAAATTATTAGAAGAGTACATCAGCAGAGAATTGC
>NW_006399857.1:1681788-1682933 GCF_000299155.1 Elephantulus edwardii
TCTTCCACCAATCCTGATGCCACAATTCTCCTCATAGAGCCCAGCCTCTCGGATAATCTGCTCTGCATACATGTTGAAAAGGTATGGAAATAGTTTTTTTCTGAAATAGTTTATGTAGAATTGGTGACAGTTCTTCTCTGAATGTTTGATAAAATTCACTTGTAAAACCATCTGGTCCAAGACTTTTTTTTGGCTTGAATTTCTTTTATCATCTTTTCGATTTCTTCTTTTGTAATGGTTCTTTTCAGGTGTTCAATTTCAGTTTGTGTCAGTTTAGGTAGATTGTGAATTTCTAATATTTCTCCATTTTGTCTAGGTTTTTATATTTGTTTGTGTATAGATTTTCATAATATTTCAGTGTTAGCCATTTTATCTTAGTTGGTTCTGTTGTGATATTGCCCATTTCGTCTTTTATTCGGATTAGTTGTCTCTTTTCCTTTGTTAGTTTTGCTAGTGGTGTGTCAATATACTGACCTTTTCAGAGAACCAACTTCTAGTTTTGTTGATGGTTTCAATTGTTTTTATGTTTTCTATTTAATTTCTTTCTGTTCTAATTTTTATGATTTTAGTGGTTTTGTAGGGTGTCAGGTTTTCTTGCTCTTCTTATACAATTTGTTGGAGACGTTGGGTTAGAGAGTCAACGGTCTTTTTCCCCCTGCCTTTTGATGTGTTTGCTTATTGCTATAATTTCACCTCTGATTATTTCTTTAGCTGTTTCCCAGAGGTTTTGGTAAGTGGTGTTTTCATTGTCACTTGTTTCAAGAAAATTTTTATTTCATTTTTATTTCTTGTTGTACCCACTCATGTTCAAGCAAGGTGTTATTTAGCTTCCAAATGTATGGACTTTTTTCTCCTTTATTTGCTTGCTACTAATTTCTAATTTTGTATTATTGTGATCTGAGAAAATGCTGTGTATTATTTCTATGTTTTGTAATTTACTGATGTTTGCTTTGTGACCTAAAATATGATCTATTCTGGAGAATGTTCTATGCACATTGGAGAAGAAGGTATACTGTGTTTGATTGTGTTTTTGTGGTTTTTTGGGGGGTGGGGTAGGGAGTGTGCATAAACCTATAAATATCTATGAGGTCGAATTGTTTTATTGTGTGATTTAATCTTCAGCATCTTTGTCGAGTTTTTTTTTT
>NW_006399857.1:1683058-1684138 GCF_000299155.1 Elephantulus edwardii
ATTATTTTTTGTCCTGTACCGTCAAATTGGGTCTGACTGGTACAGGAGGAAATTGCCCCTCCTGCTCCAGCAGAGCATCTGATGGTTTCAAACTGTTCACTTCTGGGATTTCAGTGCAGCTTCTTGCCACTAGGCGACCAGAGCTCCCTTAATGTTTGTTTTATATATTTTGCAGGTCTTTCATTTGGTGCATAGGTATTTATTATTGTGATGCCCTCTTGTTCTATTGACCCTTTAAGCATTATGTAGTGACCTTCCTTGTCCTTTGTGATGATTTTTGCACTGAAATTTATTTTAGAAGAGATTAATATCAGTCCTCCTGCTTTTTTCTGGTTGTCATTTGCTTGGTATATTTTCCCCCACACTTTTATTTTTAGTCTTTCTTTCTCTTCATTTTTCAGATGACTGTTGTAGACAACATATTGACGGATATTGTTTTTATATCTAATATAATACTCTTTTTCTCTTCGGTTGTGCATTCAAACCATTCACATTCAGTGTGATTATTGAGAGGCAGGGTTTTATTGCTCTCATTTTGTTGAGTTCTTTTTGGTGTGTTTTCTAGTTACTTTGGTCCATCCTGCTTTCTGTGGCACCTCTGTAAGAAAGGCATCTTTTAGTGCTTCCTGCTATACTGGTCTTGTTTTTACAAACCCTTTTAGTTTCTTCTTTTCTGGGAATATCTTGAACTCTCCTTCATATTTGATGGACAATTTTACTGGGTACAGTATTCTTGGTTAACATTTGTGTTCTTTGAGTGTTCAATATATATATTTCATTCCACCGTCTTCTTGATTGCATGGTTTCTGCTGAGAAATTGGCACTTAACATTATCTGCTCTCCCTTAAAGATTACTCTTTGTTTCTCCCTTGCTGTTTCAGAATTCTCTTTTTATCTTTGGTTTTGGCAAATTTGACTATGTTTTTCTTTTGGGGTCAATTCTATATGGTGTTCGCTCAGCTTCTTGAATATATATTCTCTCATTTTTCATTATATCTGGGAAGTTTTTCTCTGGTAGTTCTTCCACATCTTTTTTGATGCCTTTACTTGCTTCTTCCTATTCTGGGATTCCAGTGATGC
>NW_006399857.1:1684551-1698961 GCF_000299155.1 Elephantulus edwardii
TTACATCTTGTTTTGTACTTTTTTAGGGCGTGAGATAGCTTGCTTCTTCTTGTCATTTCTGTGGTAGTTTTTCATGCCTGAGGTGATGATAGGTTCTTGATCTGAAGACACTGCTTTAGAAAATGGTCTGGCGGCTACCCTGCCTATGTTTCTTTTTGAACTCTGACTCAAGGGAAAGTTCAGTTCAGGGCCAGTGTGAGCAGCCTCTTGTAACTAAGTCAGATCAAGATGCTCCTAATTAAAGGCAAGTTAGTTGACTGGCTGTGTAGGCACTGGTGTGGAGCCCAATGGGAGATGGCGGAGCACAGGAGGGTGGATACTGTGGCAGGGCAAGCATGTGTTTGGGGTGGCCATGTGCAGGGTCATTACTCAAATTCCAGTTGTCCAGCTCTCACCCAGTGGCTCCAGCACTGAAGCTCCTGCACAGAAGCTCTTACCCAGCTGCCCTTGCCCAGCAGCTCTCACCCAAAAGGGTTTAAGAAAACTCAGTCAAATTCCTGCTGACCTACTTTCTCCTGGTGGCACAACATGAAGTTTTCAGTTACTTGCTGTGTTTTTGAAAGCTGGAAAAAGACTAAAGATAACAGAAAAAATGATGTTTTTGAGTTGTGTTGCTGAAGAAGAATGCTGAACATCTCATGGATTGCCAAGAGTACAAACAGTTCTGTCCTGAAGAAAGTGAAAGCTGGGTGCTCCTTGGAGACAAGGATGGAAAAACTCTGTCTCATGTGCTTTGGGTATATAGTAAGGAAGGGTCAATCTTTGGAGAAGCACATCATGCTTGGAAAAGTAGAATTTTAGCATAATAGAAGAAGACCTTTAATAAGATGTATTGGCACAGTGTCTGGAACAATGCACTCAAGTGTGTCAGAAGTGGTGAGGATCATGGAGTTGCTACGAGTCATATTCAACTCCATGACACGTAACAATGACAATTAGAACTTCTGCGAAGTATTCACAGAATGTATTATATGTGAGATGATGACTCATTATCCTCATTTCCAAAGAGCATTCTGACTGCATTTTTTCTCAGACAGTCTATTGTATAACCAATATCCTTTCTCAACACCATTATTAATAGACATCACATCCTTATTTGTTGTTCAGCTTTGTTATGATTCATATGTTGTGGTTAAAAATACCATTGCTTGAATCAGTGCACTTCAGTCTCCAAAGTAACATGTTTACTCTTCAATCCCTTAAAGAGATCCTTCTCCACCAATTAACTCAGTGAAATACTTAATTTGATTTCCTACCTTCTGCTTCCGTGGACATTGAATATAGATCGAAGTAAAACCACATCCTGGGCAATTTTAATCTTTATTCCAATTACATGATAGTCTTTATTTGCCCAGTGTTAGCTGCTTTTCTTTATGTTCAAGTGTAATCTATACCTAAGGCCTATAACTTTTGATCATCATCGATAAATGCTTCAGGTCCCCTCTGTTTCAGCAGGCAATTGTCATAATAAATCTCTGTCTAATTCTGATTCCAAATTTTTCATATAGTCCAACTTCTTGAATTACTTGTTCATCACACAGATTCAGTAATAAGGTGAAAAGATACAACTCTGACACACAATTTTACTGATTTTAAACCATTCAGTATTCCTCTGTTTTGTTAGAATACTTGAGTTTTGTTTAATGCACTTGTTTCATGTGAACGCAATTAAAAGTTCTAGAATTCTCATTTTTTATAATCTGATTCATAGTTTATTATGACACACATAGAAGAATAACTTTGTAACAGGTAAATATCCTCTGATATCTTCTGGTTTTTGCCAAAACCTGACATCAGCAATAATATCCTTTGTTGTAAGTTTCCTTCTGAGTCTGTTTCAAATTTCCTACAAGTTACTGTCATTGTACAATGCACTACTACAACAGGTTCATTTTACTTGCATGCTATATTAATGATGTTATTGCTGTTGTTATGTGCCATGAAGTTGAGTATGACTCAGAGACTCTACAAATAACGACTGAAATCTTGCTTTTTTTATGCCATCCTCCCAATCTCTGCCATGCTCAAGACCATTGTTGCAGTCGCTCTGTCAATCCTTGAGGCTCTTCCATTCGCCGACCTTCCAAATTTTTCCATCAGAATATCTTTTTCCAAGGAATGATCCCTTCTGATGACATACCCAAGATAAGTTACATGAGGTTTCACTATCCTTGCCTTTTTTTTCCCTTTTATTTTGAAAATTTTTTATTTTCTTTTCTTCTTTTTTTTGTGTGTAAAATCGGATCTAACTTATACAGGAGGAGATTTCCTGGATTCGAACCTCTGGAATTGCGGTGCGGCTTCTTGCCAGTAGGCCACCAGAACTCCCTTATTCTTGCCTTTAATGACAACTCTGGTTGCATGTCTCCTGAGACAGATTTGTTTATTCATTTGCAAATCCATGAGATATTCAACACTCTTCACCAAGATCACAATTCTTAATCAACAATTCTTCTTTAGTCTCCATTAATCATTGATCATATTTTAATGATATTTTATATTTTTTTCATTCTGCTGTATTACTTTTATTTGGAATGAAGCACAAAAATTTATTACAGGTGGCTGTCCTTAAAAAATCTTGGAATAGAGGAATGAACACTTTTCTGTCTTCTAGTGATTGCTCTGACTGGTGGCTAATGGTTTCATGCACTTCAGAGTTTATAGTATCAGCAACAGCCTACCTGACTGAAACAGCAGTGGCAGGAAAGAGTTGTTATTGATATTGTTAAGTGCTGTCGAGTTTAGTGCAACTAATAGTTGCCCTATGAATAGCTGACTTGAACCTTGTCCTATCCTGTGTCATTCTCATCATCTCTGAAGCATTGCTAATGCCCTTTGTTAAAGTCATCATCAACCTAGCTCATTGGGGTTCTTCCCCTCCTTCACTGACCCTCCATCTTTCTAAGAATAATGTCCATTTCCAAGGAATAACCTCATTTATCTACATATCCAAAGTATGAATGACAGCCTCACCATCTTTACCTCTAAGGAGCATTCTGGCTCCACTTTTTCAAAGACATATCTGTTTGTTCTTTTGAAAGTCCGTGAGTTATTCAGTGATTTTCTCCAGCTCCACAACTCAAAGCCATCAATTTTTCTTCTATCATTCTTACTCATTGTCCAGATCTCTGATACTTAGCAGATGACTGAGAAGATCATAGCCTGAATCAACTACACTTTAGTCTTCAGACTAACATCATTACTCGAGTAATTTGGAGATGTGCCAGATGCAATATTTCTCCTATTTTCTTGACTGCTGGTATCAAGATGTTGATTGTTGATACAAACAAGATGAAATCATTAACAGCTTCATTTTTTTTTCTTCGTCTATCATAACATTGACTATTTGTCATATTGTGAGGACTTATGTTTTTGATGTTGAAATATAATTCATACTGAAGGCTATAGTACTTGACCCTCTACAGCAAGTATTTCATGTCTTCCTCACTTTCAGCAACCAAAGTTGTGTCATCTGCATAATGCACGTTGTTGATCAATCTTACTCCAATCCTGATGCCACATTTCTCTTCATAGAGTCCAGTTTTGCAAATTATTTGCTCAGCATACAAATTGAATAGGTATGGAGAAAAGATATAATCATAATACACACCCTTCCTGATTTTAAAGCATACAATGTTCCCTTACTCTGGACAACAGCTTTTTGATCTGTGTATAGTTTTCTGATGGGTACAATGAAATGCTCTAATAATCACATTTGTCTCAGTTTCCCAAAATTTGTTGTGATCCACAGTCAAAAGACTGCATAGTCAATAAAACAGAAATAAACATTATTCTTATATTCTCTCCTTTCATCAAGGATCCATCTGAAATCAGTAATGATATTGCTGGTGTCATGGGATCTTCTAACCCCAGCCTGAATTTTTAGCAGTTCTCAGCCAATATATTGCACTACCTATTTATTTTATTTTAATTTATTTTATTTTATATGTTTTTATGAATTTTAATGAACATTTACAGAGATTTTAGATTTTCACTCATTCATTGTTGCACTTTTTTCTTTACCCCCTCCCCCCAGTTCACTCGTCTCTTTGAAAAGCAAAAGATAAACTTCTTCGCTGGTATACAATCCCCCTGACCCTATCCCTTTCCCCCTGCAAATGCACTCCACTATGCAACCTTAATTCTGGATTCTTGTGATAATCATAATATGCTATCATATATCACTTTTGAACTGTTTTCTCCCTCATATGTTTCAATTCAGTATATATAATCTATCCAGTTTTTCTCGGTCTTACCCCAACCCTGATGTTAGTCACTTTCTACAACAGTGGCACCATGCAGTATCTGTCCTTTTGTGACTGAGATCTTTCACTCAGAATAGCGTCCTCCAAGGACATCCATTTTGAACAATATTGCATGAATTCCTTGTTTTTCAATGGAGCATAGTATTCCATTGTGTGAATATACCACAGCTTCTCTATCCATTTGTTTGTTGATGGGCACTTAGGTTGTTTCCAACTTTTAGCTATTGTGAACAAAGCCACGATGAACATGGGTGTGCATATATCTATTTATGTGCCATTTATGGTCTCTTTAGGGTATATTCCCAGTAGTGGAATTGCTGGGTCAAATGGTATCTCTATTTGCAACTTTTTGGAAAAGCTCCACACTGCCTTGTCTTCCTATTTTTGATTAATCTTAAGCAATATTTTGCTTGTATGTGATATCAATGACATTGTTCAACAATTTCACATTCTGTTGGATCATTTTTCTTGAGAAAGGGACAAATATGGATCTCTTCTAGTTGGTAGGGCAGCCAGCTGTTCTCCAAATTTCCTGGCATAAAGTAATGGCACATCCAGGGCTGCATCTGCTAGTTGAAACAGATCAGTTGATATCCCATCAATTCCTAGACCTTAATTGTGGTCAGTGCCTTCAGTACAGCTTGAACTTCATGCTTCATTCCCATTGGCTCTTGTTTGTTTGATACCTCCTGAAAGTTTTCAGTGTCAACTATCTCTTTCTGGTGTAGTGATTCTGTGTATTCTTTCCATCTTCTTTTGATGCTTCCTGGATTATTCAAGATTTTGTTTCTAGCATCTCTCAGTATTGCAACTCATAACAGTGAATACTTCCTAACCTCAAGTGGGACTGAGGGGGTGAGATGAAACATAACTAAACTCTCTTTTATTTTCCCTTTCTTGGGAGGAAATTATTACTCAGAGGAGTCTGCGAAAAATCATTTTATCAGGGAAAAAACATTACTGGTCATTATTCAGATGTAAAGTAAACATTCTGTGCTTGCTTCTCACTGCATCTGCCCTTCAAATACAGCTAAAGCAGAGCATGGCAGAGGCTGGAAGTACAAGGTAAAGATGTGAAAACCTCATCTGGGTTTAGTGTAATCCAACTATTAGTGATTATCTTTCCCTAACATATATCTGTATCAGCCAAATAGACTGTGGCTTATGCCATGATCTGTGAGGTGGATAAAATACCTAGGCCCGTACTCATTAATATCACTGGCAAATAAATGAAATTACAGCATGGTGTACATAAAATACGTAGGGAATAGAGCCGGAAAAATCCTATTCAGAGCACACTAAGATAAGCCTGAAAGCTCTTGCTACAGAGACTTCCTCATATACTGTATATAATTTACTTGATCATAATGATTTATTTTATAGTTTTGTAGCACTTTTTGGTATTGTCATATATTATTTTCAGTGTTCAAGTTTATGTACAACCAGATAATTTTCTACTTCCTTCCACAATTCCCTTTTGTTGTTGTTGTTGTTAAGTGCTTTTGGATTGACTACAGCTCACAGAAACCTTACGAACAACGATTGGAATATTTCCCTAAGCGGCACCATCCTCACCACCTCTGTCATGCTCAAAGCTATTGTTCAGTCACTGTGTCAATACATCTACTTAAGAGTCTTCCTCTCTTTCACTAACTTAGTTAACTTAGTGTTTCCCAGCATGATGTTTTTCTCTAGAAATCTGACCCCTCCTGACAGCATATCGAAGACAAGTGAGATGAAGTTTCACCACCTTTGCTTCTAAGGAGCATCTTGGTTGAACTTCTTCTAAGACATATTTGCTTGTTCTTTGAGAAGTCCATGGCATATTCAACTCTTCATTAACACCATGATTCAAAGGCATCAAATATTTTTCAGCTCCCCTTATTTGTATAATGTCCAGCTTTCAGATGCACATTATTGTTGTTAGGTAATGACACATCAGTATGACTCATATCGACCTTATGCTCCACAAACCTGAGCCCTAACCTGTACCATCCTCATCATCTCTGACATACTTGGGCCCACTGCTGCAGTTAGTGTATCAATCCATCTCCTTGGAAGTCATCTCTTTGGCTGACACTCCACTTTTTTCAAGTATGATACCTTTTCCCAAGCCTATTAGAGCAATATGCCCAAAATATGAGAGATGAAGCTTTTCCATCCTTGCCTCCGAGTAGTACTCTGGCTGTTATTTTTTCCAAGACATATGTTTGTTCTTTTGGCAGTCCACAGGATATCAGTACACTTCTACAACACCACAACTCAAAGGCATCAATTCTTCTTTCGTCATTCTTATTCATTGTCTAGCTCTCAGAGGCATGACAAGTGACCAAAAACACTACGGACTGAATTATGTGCACCTTAGTCTTCAAAGTTACATGATTGGTCTTCAATATTTTGGAGAGGTCCTTGCCAGTGGATTTGCTCAAAGTAATTCATCTTCTGATCTCATGACTGCTGGTATTAATAGTGTGCATTGGTGATCCAAGCAAAATGAAATAATTGACAGTTCTAATCTTTTCTCCATATATCATGATGTTATCTATTGGTCCAGTGGTAGGGAGTTTTGTTTCTTGTCTGAGATGTAATCCATATGGAATACTGTAGCCTTTTATCTTTTTCACTAAGTGCTTCAAGTTTTCTTTACTTTCTACAGGCAACGTTGTGTCATTTTCACACCGCTAATGAGTTTTCCTTAAACCATAATGCCACATTCTTATTCATATAGTCCACCTTCTTGAATGATTTGTTTAGCATGCAGTTTGAATAGGTATAAAAAAATGATACAACTTTGATGCCCTTTTTTCCTGTGTTCAAACCATGTTGTGTTACCTTGTTCTGTTTGGATAATTTTTTCTTGGTCTAGGTTTAAGCTTCCAAGAAGCACAATTAAGTGTTCTGAGATTTTCAATCTGCTCAATGTAATTCATAATTTGTTATGGTTTACACAGTCAAATGCCTTTACATAGTCAATAAAACAGAAGTAAACAACTTTCTCATAGTCTCTACTCACTCAAGTTATATCTGACATTAGCAATTACATACCCTGTGCCAAAACCTTTTCTGAATCCAGTTTAATTTCTGGGTGTTCCCTGTTCATGCACTGTACTGTAATTTTTTTTATTAAATTTTATTAGTTTTAATGAACATTTACAGGGATTTGGGGTTTTCATTCTTTCATTGCTGCACCATTCTCTCTACCCTCCTCCCCAGTTTGTTCTTCTTCCCCCGCCATCCGAATGTCTGTTTTAATTGTCCAATTGCCACAGTGCTTGTCAAAGTCAGTTCTGATTAATCTCCTTTGTCAGTGTGTCCTTTGCCATTCCCTATCACTCCTCCCTGAGAGAGACTTCACCCTGATTCATAAGGAAAAGGGGATGGCGTATTCTCTTAGCTACTTCCTGCTGAAAAGGGACGCTGTGGGTTTCAGGGTGAAGATCTTCTCTCACTACTCTAAAGGGCCCCTTTGGCAGTAGGAAACACATAGACTATTATGGAGATTGATTTTGGAATTTAGATGCACTGTTATTAATTGTGCTTAGCCATACATGTTCATATCCTTGAAGATGTATCATAGGGGTGTTGCAACCTAGAAGACACAAATTTAACTAACAAGTTATAAGTACATGAGTCAAAAATTATGGAAAAGTAAAAGAAAAGATTCTTGCATTGTTTTACAAACCCTCCCCCAGGTACCCTCCACTATGGAGCCATCACTCTAGACTCCTGTGATGACAGAAATACCTAGTCACATATCTCTTTTAAACAGTTTTCTCCCTCCTCTGTTTCAGAGCAGCATACATTATTGAACCCATCTTATTCAGTCTCTCCCCAACCCTGAGGTTAGTCCCATTCTACAACAGTGGCATCATGTAATATTTGTCCTTTTGTGACTGGGATATTTCACTCAGCATAATGTTCTCCAGAGTCAACCATTTTGAATAATATTGCATGAGTTCCTTGTTTTTCAATGCAGCATAGTATTCCATTGTGCAAATATACCACAGCTTCTCTAGCCATTCGTTTGTTGATGGGCACTTAGGTTGTTTCCAACTCCTTGCTATTGTGAACAAAGCTGCAATAAACATGGGTGTGCATATATCTGCTTGGACGTCAGCTATGGTCTCTTCAGGGTATATTCCCAGTAGTGGAATTGCTGGGTGAAACGGTATCTCTATTTGCAACTTTTTGAGAAAGCGCATACTGCTTTCCACAGGGGTTGCACCATTTTACACTCCCACTAACAGTGAATCAGGGTTCCAGTTTCTCCACAACCTCGCCAGCATTTGTTGCTTGCTGTTCTGTTAAATTTTGCTATTTTGACTGGGGTGAGATGATATCTCATAGTTGTTTGTACTGTAAATTTTTTAAATAATATTCAGGAAAATTTTACTTGCATTTTGTAAAAAGAGTAAGGGTCACATAGGGAGTGCCATATCTGACCTTTACCAACTTTACAGGTAGGTACCATCCCTGTCTACAGCATAAACTGCACAAAACCAATTCCCATGAGGTCAGACATGTCCCCCAAGCTGCTATATCTCTTTCTACTCATCTCAACATCAATAGTACTTCTTTGCTGAGCTCAAAATTTGATGTGGTAGCTTACAGATCACATAGAACCATATTGGAGAAGTAAAAATGTTATATTCCAGATTAATAACAGAGTACAAGTCAAGACAGCTCATGAAGTGTGTATACAGGCACATTAGCCTTGAGCTTTGTAACTCCAGGCCATTGTTCTCAAGTTCTCCGTCCTGCCAATATTGGCTTTCCACACAATTGACCAACAAAGTTCTCAGTCCTGACAATATTGGCTTCCCCCACCAAAGTCCCATCTCATGTCAATTCTCCAATTTAACTGTGGCTCCTGCTGCTGTCTCAAATTGTGCCCTACTTTTCTCTGTCTCCTCTTCAATGGAGCGGGAAAGGTCTCTTTCCTCTTCTCTGGCTGAGAAGACTCTGTCTCTGTAGCTGTTGTATGCGCCATTAAGTTGCTTGCTATTCATAGCAAATCTGTGTACAATAGCTTTAACTCTATCTTGAGCCAATTTCATTGTCTCTGACACACCTACCTCTATTATTCCTGATGTTGAGTTAAACAGTTCATCTCATCCAGTGTCTTCCTCTCTTGTGCTGTCCCTCCACCCTTCCAAGCACAAAGTCCTTCTCTGAGGACTGGTCCCTTCTGGCAACATGCTCTTCAGTTTATTGGAGAATAGCCAATCTTCTTGTAGTTGGTTGAGACTGGTTGAATAGTATATAGCCAATCCCTTTGTGGTTAAGCTAACATGCCCAATTCACATAGTCCTTTCCACTCACATTGTTAGTTATTCATATCCAAATAATCCTGTTGTTGTTGTTATGTGCCGTCAAGTAACCTGCTACTACTCATAACAACACTGCCCTATCCTGCTCTGAATCCTGCCCTATCCTGATCCAATCTTGTCATCTCTGACAGATCTAATCCCATTGCTTCAGTCACTGAATCAATCCATTTCACCCTGGGTCTTTCTCTCTTGCACTGTCCCAACACCCTTCCAAGCATGATGTCCTTCTACAAGGACTTGTCCCTTCTGGCCACATGTGCAAAGCATGTGAGACAGATCTTCAAAATTCTTGCCTCCAGGGAGCAGCTTGGTTTCTTCCTCTCAAGGACAGACTTGTTTGTTCTCCTGTCCATATTGTTCAACACTCTTCTCCAGTACCACAATTCACAGACATTGATCCTTTTTCTATTATTCTTAATTATTGTCCAGTTCCCTGGTGCATAAGAAGTAATTGTGAAGAACCATAACCTAGATCAGGAACACTTTAGTCTCCAGACTGACGCTGTTGCTGTTCAGTACTTTAGAGAGGTCCCTGACAGCAGACTTTCCCAGTGTAATTTGTCTTTTGATTTCCTGATTTTTGTTGCCAAGAGTGTTGATTATGGAACCAAGCAAACTGACGTTATTAACAATCTCAGTCTCTTCTCTGTCTATCATGAAGATATCAATTGGCCCAACGGTAAGAATAGTTGGCTTTTTTGATGTTGAGCTTCAGTTCATATTAAAGTCTACAGTCCTTGACCTTCTGCAGCAAGCACTTCAAGTCCTCCTCAGTTTCAGCAAGCAAGGTTGTGTCATCTGTGAAACATAGGTTGTTGATGAATCTTCCTTTAATCCTTATGCCACATTCATCTTCATAAAGTTCAGCCTTCAGAATGATCTATTCTGCATATAATTGAAAAGGTATGGCTATAGGATGCATTCCTGATGCCCACCTTTCCTTATCTTCAAGTATGCAGAGTTTCACTGTTCTTTTCTAACTCCTGCTTCCTGGTCCAAGTATAGGTTTCACATGAGCACAATTAAGTCTTCTGGGATTCCTTTCTTCTCAAGGTTAGCCAAAATTTGTTGTGATCCACATTCAAATGCCTTTGCATAGTCAATGAAACACAGATAGATGTTAGACTCACAGCATTGTACTTTAAAATAGATTTTAAAAGATTCTTTTTGACTACTACTGTGACACTATTCCTATTTAATTGGTCTTTCAGAGTATAGTAGCTCAGATGACATTATTATTAAAACTGGCTAATAGCAGTCGATCTCAGCTAACTAACGCCTAGAATGTTGATCTCTATTCATTCTCTTTCATTCTTGATGACTTCCAATTTTCCTAGATTCATTTTTTTGTGGTTTACACATTATACTTATGAATGGATGTGTATAGTTGTTTCGTCTCATGTGTAGAGTGCCTTGCAACATGAGGGTCTTATCTTCCAGTACTAGATCCAACAATGTTCATCTATTATTCATAGCATTTTCAGAGGCCTATTATTTCCCTATTTGATACCTACTTCACATTTCCTCTGTCCTTGATCCTTCATTACTGTCTCTCTACTTTTCATTATCTACTAATGACATTTCCTGATAAAATACATGAGATCAGAGAAGAACTTCTTCACTCTTTCATCAAACAATTAACCAAGTCATTCACACTGTACTGTGTGAACTTTCCTTTCTTCCCTGTAACACAGTCACAACTAAGCCACACAATCCACTCATATAAATGATTCCACTCCTTTTTATTTTTTTTTCTAGAACTTTTCTTCTACTGTTGTCTCTGTCTTGTCTGTTTCCTCATCTGCGTTCTACTGGGCTACCCCATATAATCCGGACAAATCATCTCTTCTTTTATCTTGAATCTATATCTATATCCCTTGACCTTTTATTTTCACATGTTGTTGTTTTTGTTGATTGCTTTTACATCAAGCATGACTCATAGTTACCATATGAACAATATGTTTGAAACCCCTCTACAACTATTGACATTTATCAATGTTCATAGAGTTCCGGGAGCATGCTGTTTAGGAAGTGAATGCCAATCACTCCTGCTTCCAATCATCTTTAGATTTCACTCTTATGAGAAGCATACTTTACTGTGAGCTGCTGCACCTTGGAATTCATCCTGTGACTGTGCTGAGACAATGCTTCCCATAGATTGCTCCCAGCCAATTTAGTTTGACAGGGATGTTAAGGCAGCTTTATTGTTGAGAGGTACAGAACTCTTTTGTTACTCAACTTTGGCTCAAGAACTGGTGACTTTGTTTTCTGTAGACAGCATGACAACTAAAATGCTTCCTCCTAAATATTTCTCTTGCTCTCTCTCCTATATCCATGGACTGTCTTGCAATTATGTCTGATAGTCTCTTTCATCCCTTTTCTTATTTTCTTTTATATAGGAATTTACTCACATCAAACCTTTGTATATTGGATTCAGTCTTGTAATATGCTTCATGAAAGACCTAGTCAAACATACCTTCTTTCATAGCATGGCACCTTTTATGAGTTGTCTACCCATTTTCAAATCAAGATTTCTTTCCTGCTCCTCCAGTAAGACTTTTCTCATTAGTCAAGATCACTGATGATGTCCTTGATGTTGCGAAATCTGGTAGTCACATCTCATCTCATTTTTTTTTAATTTTAGTATCTGCAACAGTTGACGTATATTTTTTCCCCCTGATCTCCTCCTTGAAAAACTTTTCCCTAATTTCCAATCAGAAATGCTTTTGGAAATTTAATCCAGTGTATTAATGTTAAGTGTCATCTTTACACTATTGTGAAAAAAGAAACAGTCATTCAAAGAGAACAACGCAATATTTTCAATCAGGAATGGTATTTATCACAGTTGTATTCTTTCATCAAATTTATTCAATACATATTCTAAAAATAATGAGAATTTAGAATACATGAAAAAGTTTGTGGCATCAATATTGAAAAACTTATTAACAACGTGTGTTATGCTAATGGTGCAATCTTTTCTGCAAAAAGTAAAGAGGATTTTCATTTCTTACTTGACAATAATGAAATACTATAGCATTCAGTATGGATTCACCTCAACATCTTGTTCTCATTGTCTTTGAGTCACACACAACTTATAATTGACCATCCAGTGTATTTCTGAGGCTATAAATTGTACAGAAGAAATTGCCTATCATTTTTTTGAGGATTCATTGTTGAATTCAAACTGCCTAAGCCCAAAGTTTTGTACAATTGGAGGAAGTGCAACCAGAGTGATCCTTGGAGAGAAGGATGGTAAAACCATCTCATATACTTTGAGCAGGTTGTCAGGAGAAGCTAATCCTTGGAAAATGATCTTATGCTCGGAAAAGGTCATCGGAAGAAGGGTCTAAACGTGCCTGAGATCATGAGGATGGCACAGGATAGGGCAAAGTTTTAATCTTTTCTTCAACGGATCACTGTGAGTTCTAGTTAGCAGCACCTAACAACAACACAAATGTGTGTATATATTTAATGAAAATTGATGCCATTGAGTTATGGTATTGGTGAAGAGTACTGAATATCCCATGAACTGCCAAAAAACAAGCAGATATGCCTTGGAGAGAGTGCAGTCAGAGTGCTCCTTGGAGGCAAAGATGACAAAGCTCTGTCCCACGTATTTTGGGTACGCTGGTAAGAGGAATTATTGCTTGGAGAAGGATTATCACACTTGGAAAAGATGGAGAGTCAGCAAAGAGAGGAAGACCTTGAACCAGAGGGATTCACACAGTGACTGTTGTAATGGTTCAAATTTGTCAGAGATGAACGGGATGACATAAGATAGCACAGGGTTCAGAACTGTTGTTCATAGGTTTGCTATAAGCTTTATTTAACTTGATGACACTTAATACACACATGCACACATGGAGCTCTGGTACATACACACAAATACAGGAAGAGCTCTGGTGGCTTCCTGGTAAGGAGTTATGCTGCCACACACAACTGCTCCACGGAAGAAAGATGGACAACATCTTCCCTTTTGATTTACAGTCTCTGAAAAGCTGCTAGAAGTTAAGCTGTAAGTTGCTTCCAACTTGATAATACGTAACAACAATAACAACAAATAGATAGATAGATAGATAGATAGATAGATAGATAGATAGATAGATATAGATAGATAGATATAGTTGTTATTGCCGTCAAGTCACCTCTGACTCACAGCAATCCTATGTAAAACAGCTCTGAAGCCTGCCCTGTTCTGAGCCAGTCTCACTAATTCCGACACACCTGCTCCCATTGCCCAAGTTACTGTATCAAGCCATCTCATCCGAAATGTTCCTCTCCTGCACTCTCCCTCCACTCTTCCAAGCATGATGTTCTTCTCCAAGGATGGATCCCTTCTGGCCATGTGCCCAAAGTATGTGTAACAGAGATTCAAAATCCTAGCCTCCAAGGAGAAACTTGGTTTCACCCTCTCCAATACAAACCGATTTGTTTTCTTGGGAGCCCACGGTATGTTCAAGACACTTTTCCAACAACACAATTCAAAGGCATCAAGTCTTCTTCTGTCATCCTTAGTCACTGTCCAGCTCGCTGACACATAGTAAGTAATTGTAAAGACCATGGCCTGAATCAGGAACACCTTTGTCTCCATATTGACATTGTTGCCCTTCAGCACTTTGGAGAAGTCCCTATATATTCCTTATTTTATGTAACTGAAATCATACCATATTGTAAAATTTTTTCGAAGTTGTAGTATGGCTTTATGATGTTATTATTTCTTTACATCTGACTGTTGATAGACATTTGTATTGGTATCACTTTTGGGCTATTGTGAATATTGCTGCAATAAGCATTACTATATCAAGTTTATATTTT
>NW_006399857.1:1706408-1708580 GCF_000299155.1 Elephantulus edwardii
TTGACATCCTCCCACATCTCATTTGGTCTTCGCTCATTAGTGTTCAAGGCCTCAAACCTGTTCCTGAGATGATTCTGAAATTCAGGTGGTATGAAATCCAAGTCATATTTTGGCTCCTATGGATTCTGCTTAATTTTCCTCAGCTTCAGCTTGAACTTGCATATGAGTAGTTGGTGGTCTGTTCCACAATCAGCTCCTGGCTTAGTTTTCACAGCTGAAATTGAACTTCTCCAATGGTTCTTTCTGCAGATATAGTTGATCTGATTCCTATGCATACCATCAGGTGAAATCCATGTGTATAACCTGCCTTTATGTTTCTTATAAAATTTATTTGCAATGAATAAGTCATTGATTGTACAAAATTCAATCATTCTATCTCCAGCTTCATTTCTGTCACCAAGTCCATGTTTTCCAACTATTGATTCTTCTTCTTCTCTGTTCCCAACTTTTGTGTTCCAGTCACCCATTATTATCAATACATCTTGATTGTATGTTCGATCTATCTCCGACTCTAAGAGTTGGTAGAAATCATCTATTTCCTCTTCTTTGGCTCTGGTTGTTGGTGCATATATCTGAATGATAGTGGTATTCACTGTACTTCCCTGTAAGCATATGAATATATTCCTGTCACTCACAAGATGGATCACAAGATGGATGTACTTCAAGGTGGATCTAGAAATTACTTTTTTAACTCTGAAAGCAACCCCGTTTTTTTTCACCTTTTCATCTCCAGAGTAATATATCATATGATCATCTGACTCAAAATGCCCCATGCCGGTCTATCTCATCTCTCCAATGCCTTGTATGTAATATTTATGCGTTCCATTTCTTTCTTAACAATTTCTATTTTTCCTACATTTATGGTTCTCACAATCCATGTTCCAATTACTAGTGTCTGATTACTACTGTTCCTCTTCCTTTGAAGTTCTACCTAGGTTGCCCTTTCTGTTAGTCTACATGTCTTCTGTTCTACATAGGGTTTTCAGAGGCCTGCTATTTCAGAAGTCAATCCTTCTTCCTAGTCTGTCTTAATCTGAATGTTGAGTTTTAGAGGACTATCTGACAGACAAGCAATTTATGGAGCAGTTAAAGATAAAAATCCCTCATTGTGGAGTTAACCATTAGTTACAGTGTTGTGCCTGCCCTTAGCCCAGTGCCTTGACCCACTTATTTCCAGCTCCACCCTCCACCAGGATACCGCTTCACTTCTACCAAATCCCTTCAGAATTTATCTTCCATTGTCCAACCCTTGATCTGACAGCTTGTATCTGAAGCTTTCTTGACTTCTGTGATTCCAAATATGTCAACTGCTGACAATTGTGTATCTGAAGCTTTCTTGGCTTCTGTGATTCCAAATACGTCAACTGCTGACAATTGTTTATGCTGTGACCAGTGTCTCTTAAGTTTAGTTGTACTGTCTCTGAAGGGAAGGTGATGTGTCCTGTATAGATTG
This sequence comes from Elephantulus edwardii, assembly GCF_000299155.1. NCBI lineage: Eukaryota > Metazoa > Chordata > Mammalia > Macroscelidea > Macroscelididae > Elephantulus > Elephantulus edwardii. Next base: position 1,707,862 of record NW_006399857.1, read on the forward strand.
TACTTTTTTCTTGGCCCAACGGCCCAACCAATCTTGGCTCAGCCTTGGGGCTTTTGTACCTGTGGGGGTGGCAAAAGCTTTTGCCGCAAGTCACTTCTCTATTGGCTGGTCCCCGATTCTGCCCGTGCAGCTTCCAGTCTCCCCAGGTACAAAAACCCCAAGGCTTAGCCAAGATCAGTCCTGGGAGGCACAGAATGGAGACAGAGGGATATTCCACTGGGCAGAACTGGGGAGACTGGAAGCCATGCGGGCAGAATCGTGGGCCAACAAATAGAGAAGCGAATCACGGCAAAAGCTTTTGTCACCCTCACAGGTACAAAAGCCCCAAGGCTGAGCCAAGATCGGTCCCGGGAGGCACAGAGGGGAGACAGAGGGATACTTTAGCATACATTATCGAATTTGATCTTCAGTATGATCTCTTTAGATGTTGACCCTTAACGGCTTCTTATTCCCAGAAAAGGCTTCACAATATTTCACTGTGGTCTGAAGAGTGATGATATTCCAGAATACAGAGACTTAATCAGCATTTTTTTTGTGCCAGGTCCATGGTGTTCATTCGTTAAGATAGCCATTATGATAGAAGTGAAATGTGATAGTGTTTTATATTATGCTGTACTAACGTATGCCTTGGCTCCTCCCAGGCTCGTGGGAAGCTCTCCTTGCCAGAAGGCAGGAGCGTGGTGGTGGGAGTGCAGGAATCGTGGCAAGCTTTTGGAGTA
>NW_006399857.1:1708680-1713613 GCF_000299155.1 Elephantulus edwardii
AAATGCAGTAATGGTTACAATGGGTGGTGGACAGTATTTGGTGGAGTTCCCCATTTAAAACAAGCTTGGAAGCAGGAATGGCATCCACTTCTGATATAGCTTGCCTCCAGAAACTCTATGAACATGGAGAAATGATGAAAGTCATACAAGTGTTCAGGTCTTTCGTTCATAAGATTGTTATGAGTTGTCTATGACTTGACAACACTTAACAACAACTATCTATCTATCTATCTATCTATCTATCTATCTATCTATCTATCTATCTTCGCCTGGCTAATAGGCATCTTCAATTTAACATTAATATCTAAGTTTAGACCCTCTAGAAATCAAAGCTTGAGGTAAAGATTAATGCACTATCAATGTATTTTAAATGTGCAAGTTCTGATTACATGATAAAATCGATCACTGTCTATGCTTTGCACTTTGAGCTCTGAAATAACATAACAATCAACTCACAGGCTTGCATATAGGTCTACAAAGGAACCCCAGTGGTGTAGCATGTAGCATATTTATTGGGCTAATAGTAGGAGTGTCATCCACTTCCTAAACACCATGCCTCAGGAAACTCTATGAACTCTGATAAATAACAATAGTTATGTATTCTGGCCTTTTGTTCATAGGGTTGCTATGAGTCACACTCGATGGCAATCAATAACAACAATAATAGAAGACTCACTCTAAGTCGGTATTGACTTGATGGCAGTGATGTTTTTACCAATCCTTTTTTGAGTTCTCCTAAGGGATTATAAGTAGACTGAAAGAGAGAGACAAATAATGAGACTTTATTTGCCTTTATCTGTTCTGGTTCCTACTTCTCACTGATTAAAAATTTGCCCCAAGGACAGCAAACTCTTTTGTACTTCTGGCTTGTCTTATGACCCCTCTTATATCATTCAGAAAAATTGCTACCCTGGCGTACCAGGGGGTGAAATGGATGAGCTTCCTGACCTAGGCGGTCTGAGAAAGTACACAAGGTGTCTGATCTTACATGCTGCCCAACACAGGGCTCTGATTTCTTGATCCTGGTTCAACTTGTTCTCTTGTTCCCACTTTGTCCCACTAGGCTTTTCTCTAAACAGCAGTAAGAATAATCTGTTAAAAGAAAGAAAAGGACATCTGATTATACAATCACCTGTTCAAACCCTTCAAAAGTTTCTCATCACATATAGAACAGAATCTAAAGTTCTCCTCTTGGTGGCCTACCAACTGTTGCCATAAAGTTAGAATCAACTCACACGGACCTCACACCCTGCACAGGGTTTTCAGTGGCTGATTTTCCATGAAGATAGTCTAGTATCACTTTCTGCAACTGTCCCATTCATCATTCTTCTCCAGCCACCCTCTGATGGCCCATGTTTCTCCAGTACACCAAATTTTCTCCTATCTCAAAGTCTTTGAATATGCTGTTCCTGCTGCCTAGACCTCTCATCTCCTAATTTCCGATGGTTTACGCCTCATGCCATTTACTTCTATGTCTCATTTGGATCATCTCTTTCATGAAACTGTCTCTGACTATCTTGCTGAAAATTTGAACCATTTTTGTTCTGGTCACCTTTTATACTGCTTGATTTTGCTCTAAGCAAATGTATACCAGACATTTTATTACATAGCTGTTTTTTAAATTGTCTGTCTCCTCGCTAGAGGGTTAGCTCCATGGGAACTGAGACTTTTGTCATTTAGACTGCTGTTTCCTCAGTAACCAGAATACTGCCTGGCATATACTATGCATACAGTATTTATTGAGTGAATGAGTTCTTGAATATGAAGTTTACTTGCCAGGGGAATAGAAGAAGGGAGAAGGCAAGTGGTTTTTATCATTTATCAGGATATAGCTTATATCCCCAGATATTTTCTCTTTTTTATTGCAAAAAGATTTACTTACAATAAACAAAGATCAGTTCCTTTATGCAAAAGCCCAACTGCGCAGTGTAAGCAGCCTGTCTAACGAATCGATTTCCCCCAATACTTTATTAAGGAGCTTTGTATGTCGCTAGCTTCCTAGTTACAAAGGCAGGTCAGGGAAGTTAGCTTGCACTAAAGAGTGGGAGCAGTTGGTACTGAGTGTACCTGGTAGTTCTATTCTTGGGTCTTGGGGAGCTGATTCCAGTCTTGTTTTTGTATTATGTCAGATGACCTAAACCAAAGTTCCTTCGATGCCCAAAAGTCTTGTAGCAGTAGAGACAATGGACCCAACCCCAGCTTTCTCAGGTAGTGGCTATATGTGGCTGGAACTTGAGGAAGACAGTTTTCTGCTGGTTAATGAGAGCATTCTAATACAAACTCACATTTGCAACATTTGTTTCATTTGGTTAATTTTAGATGGCTAAACCCCACATCTTAGAATGATGAGGGCTCCTATAGTCTTACAAACAATTGCAACAACCTCTCTAAGCACCCATCTGGGTAATTAATAGACTGTTAGGGCTCAGAAGAAATAGGGCCCATATTAAGTTCAGGAAATAATATCCCTTTAGGGCAAATTGACAGAGAAGAAAACAGTGTAAGAGTATCCCTTGCTTAGAAATCTTTTAAATAGCTCTTTCCAATTTTTTGTGATGTAGTACTCAGTTTAGGATTACCAATGATCGAATACCAATTGGCATATTTCTACAAATAGATGCTGCCCTGAACGTGCTCATCAGGTTGTGCCAAGAAATCAGGAGGATAACAACCTGGCCAACTGACTAGATCCATATTTATAACCCATTCAGAAAAAAAGGGTGGAAATTATTGAACAGTTTTCACTAATATCACATGCAAGCACAATCCTGCAGAAGATTATTAAAAAAATGATTGGAACAATACATCAACAGAGGTGAAAGCTAGATTTAGAAAAGGTCTTGACAATAGGGCATCATAATTAATGTCAGAGGGATCTTTGCTCAAAGCAGAGAGTACCAGATGATCATGAACTATGAAAAGGCATTTGTCTGTGTGTATCACAGCAAACTGTAGCTAACCTAGAGAAGAATAGGAATTCCAGAACAACCGATGCTTGGACCAGGAAGCAGTCATCAGAACAGAGTAAGGAAACACTGCATGGTTCAATATCAGAAAAGGAGTGTGTCAGGGGTATGTCCTCCTCATATCTTTTCAAACTATATGCAGAACAGAGCATATGAGAGGTTGGACTTTATGAGGAGGAATGTGGCATCATGACACAACCTTTCTGGCTGAAACTGAGAACTTGAAGTGTTTGCTGAAGAATGTCATGAATTACGGTCTCTAAAAAGGATTGAAGGTCAATATCAAGAAAACAAAGGTTCTCACCACTGGACCAATTGGCAGTAGCATGATAAATGGAGAAGAGATTGAGTTTGTTAACAATTTCAGCTTGTTCGGCTCCACAATCAACTCTCTTGTACCAGAAGTCAGGAAATCAAAAGACAAATTACATTAGGAAATCTACTCTCAGGAATCTCTCCAGAGTGCTAAAGAACAAGAAATTTGGTCTACAGACTAAGGTGCACCTGATCCAGGTCATGGTCTTCACAGTTACTGTTTATGCATCAGAGAACTGGACAATGGCTAAGGATGACAGAAGAAGAATTGATGCCTTTGAGTCTGGGTATCAGAGAAGAGTATTGAACATACCATGGATTGCCAAGAGAACCAACAGGTCTGTCCTGGAGAGAGTCAAAAGAAGTTGCTCCTTGGAGGCACGGTTTTTTCAAGTACCGTCTCATATTCTTAGGTTAAGTCACCAGGAGGAACAGGTCCTTGGACAGAGACATGCTTAGGAAGGTGGAGGGACAGTATAGGAGAGGGAGACACAGACGAGATAGTTTGACACAATAACTGGAGTAATAGGTGTGTCGGAAATAGTGAGATTAGCTCAGGATAGGGCAGGGATCAGAGCTATCGTACATAAGGTCCCTATGAGTGGCAAGCAACTTGATGGCACATAACAACAACAACAACAATCAGTTAAGGATTTTAATATTTCTATTATCCTTTTGTTATTCAGATTATCTGTGATTAGTTCCCTTAGAGAATAGGAAAGTTACCAAAAAAAAGGTCCTCAAAACTTTATATAGACAAAAATGGAATATTAAAGAGCCAAAAAATGAAATCCTGTTGTTACTGGGACATTCTACTAACAGTGGTACTTAATGGAAAGAGGAACATTGCTTTACTCATTAGGCCACCAGAGCTCGCTCTGAGGAAGAACAGCAATTCATAAATACAATGCATATATGATAACATTGGCTATCCAGGAGGAACACTTTCTTTTTTTTTCTATCTCCCACTGTACGTATTACCCTGCTTCTAAGAAGGGCTTCTTAGGCAAACCTCAGATGATCGGGGTAGGGGAAAAAGCATGACTAAAAAATGTAGCTCTGGTGGCCTATAGGACAGGAAGTTGTGCTACCGACCCAAAGGCAGGTGAATTGAATCTATCAGCTGCTCTGCAAGAGAGAGATGTACAATCTCCTCCCATGTGATTCACAATCTCTGAAACCCTATTGGAGGGTCAGCTATGAGTCAGTTCTGTCTCAATGGATGGCAAAGAGTGAGCAACACATACTTATAGATGCTAGTGTCAAAATAGGAACTGTAACTCTGACTTAGTCAACAAATTCTATTCTCTTTTAAATGTTGAAACAAAAACACTGCAATAGAAAGCCCAATGATGGTGTGCTCACTTCAGAATCCATGTGAATGTAAACGCAATTTGAAAGGGCTCTTTGTTAAGCTATGTAATTCCTAGTTGTATAGTTCCTGGTTGTAAACAAAGCACTTTAGCATGTTGTTGTTGTTCTTATGTGCCATTGAGTCACTTGCGACTCTTAGCGACCCTATGTACAACAGCCCTAAACCCTGCTTTATCCTGTGCCAATCTTACTGCTTCTGACACACCCATCCCAATTACCCCAGTCACTGAATCAAGGGGTCTTCCCCTCTTGTGCTGTACCTCCACCCTCCCAAGCAT
>NW_006399857.1:1717768-1731636 GCF_000299155.1 Elephantulus edwardii
GCTTCCCGACTAAATCAAGCCTGGAAGCAGGAGCGGCATCCACTTCCAAAATCGCTTGCCTCCGGAAACTCTATGTACGAACAGTGCTCAGGCTGTTCGTTCATAGAGTCGCTATGAGTCGTCTATGACTCGACGGCATTAAACAACAACAACAACAACAACAACAACAACAACAACAACATGTGCCTTTGTGTTTCAATGACTTCACACAAGAAAGGTTTATTTTCTGCTCATACAACAGGTACCTGCTGCTAAAAATTTAAAACATAACTGTGTTTCTTAAGGTTTCAATTGTTGAATTTTCACAAAGAGAGGTCTCTCTTTAAAGTTGCTTCTGGATGGACTTGAACTCCCAAACTTTTGGATAAAAGCTGAGTATACCTCAGTAACAATGACAAAGTTCAGGAGGGTAGGAAACATCAAATACAGGTGAGGTTGTGGAAAGAATGGAATTCTTATTCATTGCTAGTGGGAATGTAAAATGGTACAGCCACTGTGGAAATGTGGTTTGGGGTTTACTCAGAAAGTTGGGACTAGAAATATCATTGGACCAAGCAGTTCCACTACTGGTAATAAACCTTAAAGAAACTAGAGCCATGGCTCAAATAGACGTATGCACACTCATGTTGATTGCTGCACTGTTCACAACAGCAAAAAGATGGAAGCAGCCCAAGTGCCCATTAACAAATGAATGGGTAGAGAAACTATGGTACATTCACACAATGGAATATTATGCAGCATTGAAAAAAAATGAACTTTTAAACCATTACACAATGTGGGGGATCCTTGAGGACATTATGCTGAGTGAACTATCACAGTCACAGAAGGACAAGCACTGCATAACACTCCTGCTATAAAGTAGGACAGATATGAGGGTTTGAGGAGAGAATGGACAAAGAGTGGATAGATAATGAACAGTGCATTAGAACAGAGCTGTCTGAAAGGAATACATGATTAGGCATTATATGTATGACAACAATCTGGAACCAGGTTTGCATTGCGGGGTGGGGCTCGGAGACAGAGAAAAGAGGGAGAGAAAGAAAATGTTCCGCAATGGAAAAAATAATAAATATTTTAAAAAGCTGAGCATGCTAACTGTTCACACTACACAGACTTCTTGCTCACACAGCATGTTGGAAAAAACCTAAGTGACTCTGGTTTGACTCAGCGGTTCAGAATGAATGAACGCTTTCTAGCTATGATCAGAGATGCACATTTTCTTAAGTCATTGCAGCAGGAATGGAGGGTGCTGAAAATTAAATATATTTTAAAAAGGACAAGTACTATTTCTGCTACCTGGGCACGAAAGTATAATTTTTCTACATGCCAGAAAGAAAAAATAAGTCAGTTGTGAAAAACATTCAGATATTTCTTTATATTAATCAACAAAGAACAAGACAAAGATGTATTAAGTGTTCAACTTTAATCTGTAGTAAATTTACCCAGTTAGGAGAGCTCTGGTGGCCTAGTGAAAAGAAGCTGAACTGCAATCCCGAAGTCACGGGGTTTGAGGCCATGTACTGCTTCTCCAGAGAAGATTGACAATCTCCTCCAGTGTTATTAACTGCCTCTGAAAATCCACCAGAGGGTCAGCTAGGGGTCAGTTCTGACCCTATAGTACAAACACCACCACCACCACCACCACCAAATTTATCCAAACCAACCAAGACTTGTGGTCCTCACCCACTGAGTAAAGATGGCAATGACTCCTTTTTAGAATAAATATGTCAGATCTAAAATTTTCTTTGATATCAGACAATGGTAGTCTCAAAATTATGCACAAACCACCTTGCAAGTTAGTGAATTCTGTGTGGGAGGAAAGAAATTGGCCCAGCATTTTGCTAGTGTGTTGAATTAAGAACTGGTTGATTGTCTGCAATATTTCTTTTGCATCAGTAAATGCCATGAAAAAGTCCTTTTTGTTTTGGCCTTTTCTTTTTTGCGATTGTGGAGACCCTAGAAAATAGTCACAGAGTTGAGGACAAAGTAGGGATGCATACAGTGAGGGTCATAGAGGGAACTGTCACAGAGTAGGGTTAGGATTTTGTGTCTGGAACAAATTGCCACCTCTTGCAAATGTGATTTTCACTTGCTACACTGAAACTTGGCTTAGCAAACGCTTGGCCATTGAAACGGAAAAGGATACATGGCCTACCTAATGCGGTTTATTTAAATCTGCTGCTCTTCATTGTGTCATATGCATAAGAATCACCTGGGCTGCTTGAAAAATTAAAATTCCAGGTACGCACCCTTAAAACATTCGAGTCCTTGTTGTGAAGCTTATGAAATCGTATTTTCATCAAGAGTCTCAGTTGATTCCGACTCTTGCTGACCTGGGGACTGTGCTTTGAATACACACTGAACTAAGTAAATGTACGCGGAATGACCAGGAAATGGTCAGAGTATTGTGAATTCTGAATTGCCCTCAAATATATCTGTATTGTCATGTAATTTGTTCAGTATCTATACAAAAGCCTTGGAAAACAGTCTTGTACAGGAAGCTCACAATAGGCTTTCCAAGGGTTCACTGCTAGGAGTGCTGTACATTTTTTAAATAATCTGTACGGTAGTTTTAGGCATTGCTTCTGGTTAATACTGAGGGCTTTCCACCCACCCCATTTACAACTGGCCTTTAGGAGAGTAGAAAAGAACTGTAGGCTCTCGGTGAGGACAATGGAAAAGCAAGTTGAATGAATCCCAGAATGGCATATTTTACTTGAAAAACATGCATTATGCTCTTTTCCAAGTAAACTGCACAGAAAAATGTAAATGAAGCATAAAGCTCTTATGAATTAGGCCCTAAGCGTTTTTCTTTTTAGCATATAAACTGCCACTACGGATGTGATAGGAATGCATTTTGTACTATTTTTCAAACTGTAATTACGTTTCCCTAGTAAAACTCAAATGCTTGATATGGTCCTGTTGCAACTGTACCAGACAGGTAATAATTGGAAAATTTAACGTGGAGCTTTATCTCTTAAATGCTAAAAGGCAGGGCTATTCACTGCATACAGAGGAGTTGGCATTAAATATAAAAACGGTGAACCCAGTGATTCTCTATAATGTTAATTTTGCATCTGGAAATGTGCTCAAGCTGTATATATATATATATATATATATATATATATATATTTAAATAAAAGACAAGTGATTTCTGCCCCCTTCACCTAAAACACCTTCCCTTCATCTAAAGAAAGACTATAATCTCTGAAAGACTATAATCTCCATCTGACATTCAATAGTTCCATTTCCCACTCCATAGTCCTCGTATTTCAGTTTGGAATGTGATGCATGTAAGTCTCCAAGCAGTGAATTAACTTTTATTTAAGCAGCAATGGGATAAAATGGAAGCAAAAAGAGAAGAATTCTCTAGAGAGCAATGTTCAATTGTGTATCCACAGCCCATCAGCAAAAGGGTACACAATAAAACTCATAGATTTAAAAAGATTTGAGCAACGCTCTCTTCACTCATCACACAGTACACTTTGTTAGCCAACATTTGTTTTGTTTTGTTACCATCATTATTTTTCTTTTGGCATCTAAGACTTGTACTAAATTAAAGATGTGTGAACCGCACAGAAACAAAGAAAAGCTCTGCAAGCCTTTCTATAGGAATTGATTATACATGTTTGAGGACAAGGCAAGTTAAACGGCTTCTACGTGAGCACATCGTATGCAATTTCTATGCAGTAACTCTAGAGTCACAACTTTAGGACAAAGGCCACCATTGTTGGGAGTCTGATCTTACACTGTGAGCAAACACTCTGAAATAATTTCTGGTAAGGTCTCTCACGAAACCTTCAGCCCGGCTTTGCATTTTAAGCCCGGAAAACTTTGATGTTTTCTAGTGTGTGTGAAACTAAATTCCACAGCCCTTTGACGATAGCTCATCTGTACCTGAATTTTTTATAGGTTTCCTCCAGATCTGAGGCATCTTGTTTTTGTTTCCATCAAAAGAAATATTAATTTATTTCCACATGCTACCTTTCACTTCTCATTACCCGGCACATTTGATTACAGGGACTTTGCTGCAGCGCAATTTTGTAACCTCAGATTAAAGCCACGATTTCAGAAAGCATTTATCAACTTTGGACACATTAAAAAAGATATAACTAGAAATAATATTACTTTAATCCTCATTTAGAGATTGCATTTGATCTCTGGTAAATCAAATTGAAATTGGGCTTGTATATTTCAAGTATGGAGCTTCTCATGACTAGGGAAACCACAGACCATAGGCTTTGGAGTCACACGTTTCTAATCCCTGCTCTAATGTTTACCAGAAAAGTTGATCATGGGTTTTAGTATTTTAAACTGTCTTGTGCATGGTGGGTAAAATGCCTATGGTCATAGTTATAACACTTAGTCTGGATTAATTGCTGTATTAGTTCTTGTTGTTATGTGCCATCACATCATCTGTGACTCATAGTGACCCTATGTACAACGGCCTTAAACCCTGCTCTGTCCCATGCCAATTTACGGTCTCCGACACACCTACCCCCATTACCCCAGTGGCTGGATCAATCCACCACATCGAGGATCTTCCTCTCCTGTACTGTCCCTCCACCCTCCCAAGCATGACGTTCCTCTCCAAGGACTGCTCCCACCTTGAAACATATCGAAAGTCTGTCAGACAAAGCTTCAGAATCTTTGCCTCCAAGGAACAGCCTGGCTTCACTCTTTCCAAGATGAACTTGTTTGTTCTCCTAGCAGTCTATGGTATATTCAATACGCTTATCCAGCACTGGTGCATATCAAGTCATTGCAAAGACCATGGCCTGTATCAGGTGCATCTTAGTCTCCCAATGCAATTCATCTTTTCATTTCCTGGCCACTGGTACCAAGAGTGTTGATTGTGGAGCCAAGCAAACAAAAGCTGTTAAAAATCTCAATCTCTTCACAATCCATGAATCTTTGTTTTCTTGATATTGAGCTTTATTCCATTTTGAAGGCTGCAGTCCTTGACCTTCTGCAGCAAGGGCTTTGGTTCCTCCTCAGTTTAAGCAAGAAGGGTTGTGCCATCTGCAGAACACAGATTGTTGATGAGTCTTCCTCCAAACCTGATGTCTTATTTCTCCTCATAGAGCCCAGCCTCCTGGATAATCTGTTCCACATATGGATTGAAAAGATATGGAGATAGGACACATCCTTGACACACACCCTTCCCAATTTTGAACCATGCAGTGTTTCCTTGCTCTGTTCTGCTGTCTGCCGCCTATTCCAAGTATAGGTTTAACATACGCACAATCAAGTGTTCTGGGATTCCCATTCTTCTCAGAGTCAGCCACAGTTTGTTATGATCCACACAGTCAAACGCCTTTGCATAGTCAATGAAACACAGATAGACATTCCTCTGGTACTCTCTGCTCTCAGCCAAGATCCATCTGACATTAGCCATAATATCCCTTGTACCATGGCCTCTTCTAAACCCATCCTGCACTTCAGGAAGTTCTCTATTCATGTGCTGTTCCAGATGTTTTTGGGTAATCTTCAGCAAAATCTTGCCTGCATGTGAAATAAATGATACTTTTAGCTTATTTCTGCACTCTGTTGGATCACCTTTCTTAGGAATGGGAACAAAGATAGATCTCTTCCAGTCAGTTGGCCAGGTGGTTGTTGTCTTCCAGATTTGTTGGCACAACTTGGTGAGCACATCCAGGGCAGTGTCTGCTTGATGAAATATATTATTTGGTATGGCATCAATTCCTGGAGCCTTTTTTTTTTACCAGTTCTTTCAGAGCAGCTTGAACTTCTTCCTTCATTAACACAGGCTTTCGTTCATATGTTGTTTCATGAAATACTTCTGTGTCCATCAATTTCTTTTTGGTACAATGACCCTGTATACTCTTTCCATCTTCTTTCAACATTTCCTGCATCATTCAATATTCTGCCCAAAACATCTTTAAATATTGCAACTCAAGATTTGCATTTGTTCTCAGTTCCTTCAGCTTAAATGCTGAGCGAGTTTTGCCCTTTTGATTATCTGACTCCAGCTCCTTCCACATTTCATGGTAATACTTAGTCTTCCCGTGCTGCCCTCTGGAGTCTTCTGTTCAATTCCTTAATGTCTTTATTTCTTCCCTTCCCCCACCCCCCCGTATTTGTTAGACTTGTAAATATATGGCAACTCATATACTTACAAACATAATGGAAGTTAATCTCCTGTTTGTGCATGGCACCTGATGGTGACAATTTGGTAGGGTCTAACCTTCAGATGGTCATTCAGAAACCCAAGCAGGCAGAAGGCCTAGTGTCTTGAATATGGAGTTTTCAAGGTGGTTTGTTGTTGTGTGCTGTTAAGTTGCTTGCAACTCATAGCAACCCTATATACAACAGCTCTGAACCCTGTTCTATCTTGAGCCAACCTTATTATCTCTGACACACCTACCCACATTACCACAGTCACTGAGTCAATCCATCTCCTCTAGGGTTTTCCTCTCTTGCACCATCCCTACCCTTCCAAACATGATGTCCCTCTCCAAGGACTGATCTATCCTTGCAATATGCCCAAAGCATGTCAGGCAGAGCTCCAAAATCCTTACCTCCAAAAAGTAGCCTGGTTTCATGCTCTCCAGGATGAACATGTTTATTCTGACTGCTTTTAATTACTACCCCTCTAAGTAGGGAAAATAAAAAGTAATTCAAAGTAATTAATGAAATTAATTAATATAATGAAAGTGAAATTGTCATTAATGAGTGAAATTAAATACTGAGCAATAAGATTTTATCAGATAGAATTGAGCTTTGAAGGGCACAAAGCCTTGTAATATCTAAGTATGTTTGGCCTCTCAAGAACCTTTTTTTTTACATCTTGGTAAAGAAGAGAAGGACTGATACAGTAACTGGGCAAAGGGGGCTATATCTCTTTCCTACTAAGTCACCAGAGCCTCCTTCATTAGCAAGTCATAAGTATAAAACCTAGGAGATTCCCATGGTCCATCTTAGTCTGGGAGCTCTGCTGAATCTGTTCAGCATCATAACAACACAAAAGTCTCCACTGACAGAGGGGTTAGTGGTTGGAGGAGAGATACATTGGCTGGAAACAAAAACCAGGGCTCCCTTATGGAAAACAAGACCTGTATCCAGAATAAAATAAATAACTTAGAAATATTTTCCTGAATCTGTGAGGAGACAAAGACAAAATGAAGAAATACATTCTCTAACATAACATTTATACTAACTCATTGCTGGTGAATTCAAACCTCCAGGGATGTGTGGTCTTTGATTTAGTGGGGCAGCTCCCTAACATTATACTCTTGGAGCTACACAAGTCAACCAGTCATTGCTGTCTGTAAATGGCACAGGATGAGACTACCAATCTTTCTCTGGAGCTGTGAGTGGATTTGAACTGCCAGAGAAGCAAGGCTTTTTCTCACTATGCTGCTTGGAAAGCCCCGGCATAGATGAATTACCCAAAAAGCAGGGGAAGCATGTGCTTAGGCTGTCAAGAAAGCAGAAAAAAAAACTCACAGATGTTAAAAAGAAGGACCCAAGGAAAAGTGAATGCCACAGTGAAAGACAGCTGTGAAATTGGTACCATTACATAAGTTTTGGAATGCCAACAATTTTATTTTTCTTTTATTTTGGAGCTGTAGTGTCTATTGACATTTAACTATGAGTTGTGTTCAACTCGAAGGCAATCAACAACAACAACAGTGTCTAACCTCATACCCTGTTCTCTCTCACTGAACATATATAAGGATGTGCCAGGGGCACTACCGCCACAAACTCATGATGTATCTGATCTCGCAGAAAACAGCCCAAAGTGCATTTTCAGATTGAGCATACCCATGCATTTGTAATATTTTGTGCTCACTCTGGCCCCTATTGGATATCGACTGTAGTTTAATGACTTAAAAAGACAAAGCATCAAAGGATGGAAAGTGAGTACTTCAGAAAACTTGAGGTATAATTAATTTAAAGATTAAAAACACCCATAGAGATCTGTGAAGGGCCTGCCAACAATCATCATTTGAAAGCAAATAAAGTGACTAATAGTAAATCTAGTAGCATTTGCTCCAAATTCTGCATCTATTTCTATCTGCAGGAAAAAAGCGTAGAAAATTTAAAAAACTGATCCAGAATTTGTATTTGTTCCAGCAGTAGATCTTGTATGATAACAGAAATGAAGCTCCTGTTTGTGGAATAATTTATCTTCTAACTTTTCAATGGAACTGTCTGGTGGCTTAGTGGCAAGAAGCTGAGCTGCAATCCCAAAGGCACGCAGATCAAGGTCACCAACTGCGCCATGGGAGACGTGCCTCTGATAATCCCCTAGAGGGTCAGCTATGAGTTAGTTCTGACTGAACTGTACACAACAACGATAACAACAATTATGGATATTACTGGACTGAAAGAAGACCAAGTTATTGTCAGTATTATAATGGAACATTTGAAAATTTGCTTAGAATACTTCTGAATGGTAAACAAATTTCTGTAACCAGAATATCTTTCTAGGCTATAAAGAATAGTGAAACTGAGGAGAAACAGTGGCTACCATTTTCTCCATCAGTTGATTCGGTATATTATTTTGTTTTTTAACTAATATTAAATAATTTAATTATTGATTTGTTATGGGTAGATTTAATGATTGGTGGGCATTGGATGTGACTGATAAAGTTAAATTTATAGAGACAATATAGTGTCATATTTAAAATATAGACATGGTTTGGACTTAATGCATGAGCTGGAGAAAAATTATTGAAGAAAGTCAATATTAAATAAAAAGTTATTTTGCAGAACATTTTTGCTTAATCATAACATTTACTGTGCGTAGACTATCTTTTTGTAAAAGAAAGTGCTTAAATGGAAATTTTCTTAATTTACTTAAAACTTATTCAATTTGAACCAATTGTCAAAATCAACATATGAAAAAAATTAATAAACTTGTTCTTATATGCCATCAAGTCTACGATGACTCATAATGACTCTATAAACAATAGCTCTGAACCCTACTCTACCTCATTACCGCAGTTATTGTGTCAATTCATCTCATTCGGAGTCTTCCTCTCCTGTGCTGTCCTTCTATACTTCCAAGTATTATATCCTTCTCCAAACACTGGTCCCTTCTGACTACATGCCCAAAGTATGTGAGATGAGTGTCAGAATCCTTGCCTCTAAGGAGCAGTTTGGTTTCATCCTTTCCAGGACAGACCTATTAGTTCTTTTGTGTCAGTGCATGGTATGGGAATATTCTTCTCTAGCACCATAACTCAAAAGCATTAATTCTTCTTCTGTAATCCTTGGTCTTTTTCTAGACTTCTGATGAATAACAAGTAATTGTGAGGAACATGGCCTGAATCAGCTACATCTTAGTTTCTAGACTGACATCTTTGCTCTTCAACACCATGGAGAGGTCCCTGACAGCAGATTTTCCTAAGGCAATTTGTCTTTTGGTTTCTTGACTGCTAGTGTTAAGAGTGTTGATTGTAAAATTGAGCAAGCTGAAATTATTAACAACCTCAATCCCTTCTCCATCTTTCATGATGCTGTCAATTGGCCCAGTGGTGAGAATCTTTGTTTTCTTTGTTGAACTTCAATCCATATTGAAGACTACAATCCTTAACCTTCTGTAGCAAGCACTTCAGATCTCCCTCTTTTTTGGCAAGCAAGGTTATGTAATCTGCATAACATAGGTTGTTGATAAGTCTTCTTCCAATCCTGATGCCATATTTCTTCTCATCAACACCAGTCTCTTGAATATGTTCTACTTATGATTGAAAAGATATGGAGAAAGGATACATCCTTTACATTCTCCTTTCCTGGTTTTGAGCCATGCAGTGTCTTCTTGATCTCTTATGATGATTGCTACATGGTCCAAGCGTAAGTTTTACATAAGCACAATCAAGTTTTCTTGATTCCCACTCTTCTCAAGATTAGCCACAATTTGTTGTGATCCACAGAGTCATATACCTTTGAATAGTCGATGAAACACAGTCATTCATTCCTCTGGTAGGCACTCTCTGCTTTCAGCCATGGTCCATCTGAAATGGGCAATGATGTCCCTTGAACTACAGCCTCTTCCAAACCCAGCTTGCATTTCTGGTAGTTCTCTGCAGAGATAAAGTTCCAGTTGCTTTTGGATAATATTCAGCAGGACTTTGCTTGCATAAATAATAATAAACTCACTAAGTATTAAAGTTTGATCATGGTTTCTAGTGAAGTAAGTTTAGTCTGATATTTTATTTTGTTTGTGGATTTTACTCCTTATCCAGTTCAGACAGACCAACTAAGTACTGTTCGAAGATAGATATTTGAAACAATCTGCCAAATTAACTATGTTAAAAAGAATAAGTTACCAAAAAGGGAAGGGGGAAAGGATAAGGAGCAGAAAAAGAGGAAGGATGGAATTCTCTGTAGAGCTTAGTGAGTGGTGAAGGAATACGAAAGATTCAGTGGGGGGAACCCTCAGGTAATAATTGGCATAGATCAATAGCAATTAATTATATAAACCACAGTGTACATGATTGAAACACAATGTAAATGAATTATTTCACTCAAAATAACAAAAAAAGAAAAAAGTTATAATAGTAAATAAAGTACAAATCAAGGACTTTACTATTTATGTGAATCTTGCAAAATTGATTTTTTAAAATGCAAATGCCAGTGCTACAACAATATTGCCAATATGTCTAAGTGTTATAAAGGCATGTAAGAGAACCTAATGAATATTACATATTCATACCCTGTGCTGCATATTCACTCCTTCTTGTAGGCCATAGTACAGTGGATTATTGGTTTAGAGATCCTTTCCCACAGCTGCCCCAGGGTAAAGGTGGACCCATGACCCAGGGAGCTAATGAGAGACAGACTAGCTCTCCATGCTCAGCAAAGTATGTCTGCTATGTCTTGAACAACATTGGGAATTACTGCACTTTGTTAACAACTTATCAACTGTGAAGATATATGCTGTCAGACTTGTCTGAACAGATAGTAAGCAAGATATGTTTGCATGTTTATAAGAATGTACACACACCCGTACAAATATACATAAAACTCAAATACCTCATTTGAAAGTATGAGCAAACAGATAAAAAGGTGCCACAGGTTATCACTACTAAAGGTCCCCACACCTTTTAATCTGGCCTTTGTATCTATCAGTGGCTTTGCTAAGGGGATACATGAGCGGATGATTCTGCCAGAGGGAGTGACATCAAAATAGCTGTTTATAAACATTATTTCAGCTTAAGCTGAATTGAATTGCTTTTTAAAGGAAAATCATCTCTCTAATTATAAGGGAGTTCTGATGGCCTCATGGGTGAGGAGTGGCACTGCCAACTCAAAGCCCCAGTTTGGATTCACCAGCTGCTCTGTAGGAGAAAGATAAGCAGTTTCTTCCTGTGTGATATATAGAGTCTGAAAACCTACTAGAGAAGGTCAGCTATGAATTGGTTCCAACTCAATGACACATAACAACAACAATTATTTATAAAAATGAAAACTTTTTCTTTTTTTAGCAAACCTAGTTCTCATGTATCTGTACAACGAAAGCCTTAAAACTCTACACTAAATTACTTCTTGAACTTTTTAAATGCGCTCTGGCCAGTACTGCTGTTATTATTCAATTGTAATGACACTTCGAGTTGCATCTGAAAGCCCTGTAAGTGTAAATTGTTTTTTTCACTACTCCTGTGTTTTTGTATTTCCTAATTTTGTCAATTTTTGTCTGTGTATTAGCTATAGTATTGTGTTTTAGAAACCGTATTAACCTTTTGTGACAAAGAAGTAGTAGTTAGGAAAAGAAAGAGAAAAAGAAAAAAGGCTTCCATTCGGTTATTAATAACGTTGTAAATAATAATGTTTGCCTTGATGTAGGGTTACAAAACATTTTTGTTCTTGGTATTTATATACTCAGAATATTTCATTAAGCCAATTTATGGCTGTATTTACAATATTTTATTCTGTAATTAGAGAGCTTTGGTGGCACAGTCTATAGGGAGTTGTGTTGTTAACCCAAAGGGGGCACCATGCTAGTGGTTTGAATCCAAGAGTGGCTCCATGGAGAAAGAGGACAAATTGCCTCTTGTGTAATTTACAGTCTCCTAAAAATCCTCCGAAGGGTCAGCTAAGAGTTGGTTCTAACTTGATGACAGTGAATGTGTGAGTAATGCTGTAATTAAAATTGGTACGAGATATTATTAAAAGTTCTATGTGGTCTTGTGCAGGGGAAGTCCATGGAGGGAGATGACATCATAAATTAGTGTGCTCCATCAATCTCAGCAAACACCAGCAGGTACTTTAGAAACGAGTTAGTGAAGTTGGCTATATATTAAATATTTGCTTGAGCATATCACATATAAGTTCATTTTCTTATCATACCTAGAGTTAGATGAAAGTTCCTCACAAAAGTTCTTATCTCTAGCCTTCCAGGCATCCCCCTCTTCCCATTAGCATTTGCTTCACTTCCTGGAATATTCCACTCATTTATTTATTTAAACACAACTCAAGATCATTGCTGTATATTCAGAACCAATTCATAGCTGACCATCTTAGGTCATTCACCTTCCGAGGCTGTAAATTGCATGGGAGGAGATGGCCCATATTTCTCCCAGGAAACCCCTGGAGGATTCAAACCACTAGAAAAACTGTATCTTTCAGTTCGCAGTGTAACTCTCTATTGACTGTACCACCAGAGTCCCCTTTAAATTATTTAAGAGATGTTTATTGAGTACCTACTCTATGTCTGGTGGTGTGTTAGGTTCTGGAAATTCAAAGACATATACATGCTTCTTGCCTTTACACATTCTATCCTCACCTCTCAGCATTCTAAGCTTTTAAGTGTACTTGAAGGCTTACTTGCCTTTAAGCATTCTAAACCTAGGAACTTAAGCTATTATTGTGTCTCTAAAACAATGCCAGGATTTAGTAAGTGCTCAATACATATCGAATAGTGTTGAATAACACCCTGTAGGAAAGTGCAGAACTGCCCCAGAGAATTTTTAACAAAAGTAGCCTGCGACATCTTTTTCTTGCAGAGGAGCTGGTAGTTTCAGGTGGCTAGGATTTAATCACTGCAATACCAGGGCTTCCTGTTCAATACAGAGTCATTGAATAATTAAGTATGGTGACAGTGATAGATAAGGGAAATCGAAGATGCCACTGAACTGACCATGAACAATATTAAAGAGTCAAGAACCAGGCTCTGGAAAGTATTCCAAATGGTGCCTATTTATCTGGGGAAGTCAGTTAACAAGGATATGACAACTGAGCTTTGTATCAATGTTAGATATAAGAACTGCATTGCCACCTCCAAGACATGTGATCCAGTAACTGTTCCATAGGAGAAAGATGGCTAATCTCCTCCCATGTTATTTACTGCTTCTGAATGTCCTCTGGTGGGTTGGATATGAGTCAGTTTTGATTCTGACTCGACAGTACAGAAGAATAACAGAAGTGGGAGAAATAAGAAAGGGAATACTGAACAGTTTAAAATCAGGAAAACGGTACACCAAGGTTGTATTCTTCACCTAAATTACTCAATCTTTACGCTAAGCAATTGGAAGGAGTGGTGTCCATTTCCGTAATAGCTTGCCTCTGGAAAACCTATGAACCTGGAGAGAGGATGAGAGACACCCAAGCGTAGAGGACTCTCCTTCATAGGGTCACTATGAGTCGCCTGGGACTCGACAGCACTTAACAACAATAGTATCAACAGAGAGAGAGAGAGATCAGCTGACCCAGTGGACAGAAAGTGATGCTACCAAGCCAAAGATGCATGACTTTTAATCCACAGCCCTCGGGCCTGTCTTTCATTGTTTTTGTTCAGACATTCCTCTAGGTCGTATAGCCCTGGTGTACAAGTTGCCGCACAGCAGTCACTTGTGGTTGCTGTGAGGCTGAACACTGTGACACTGATGTGTCAAATGCGT
>NW_006399857.1:1734886-1847807 GCF_000299155.1 Elephantulus edwardii
GGAGGGGAAGACCCTCTATGAGGTGGATTGATTCAGTGACTGGGGCACTAGGGATGGGTGTGTCAGAGGCAATGAGATTGGCACAGGATAGAGCACGGTTTAGGGCTGTTGTACATTTGATCGCTATGAGTCGCAAACGACTCGACAGCACATAACAACAACAACAACAACAACAACCCAATGCGGACAGAGAGTGGGGTGGAGCTCCCTCATTAAAACAAGCTTGGAAGGAGAAGTGGCATCCACTCCCATAATAGCTTGCCTCCGGAAACCCTATAAACCTGGAGAGAGGATGAAAGGCACCCAAGCGTTGAGGACTCTCCTTCATAGGGTCTCTATGAGTCGTCTGTGACTTGACGGCACTTAAGAACAACGCTAAGCAAATAATCCTAAATTGAGAAGCTGCCCTAAAAAAGAACATGGCATCTGAATTAGAGGAAGACACAGCTACAATTTGAAATATGTAGATGTGGTAATCTTGATTGCTCAAAGTGGGGATGACAGGATAATATGAAGATTATACTGAAGCCTTCAGTATGGTTTATACATCAATGTAGAAAATAAAACTACAAGTTTTATAAATTCATAATTTTATGAATAAACCACATAATGGTAGAAGAAGAAAATATTGAAGTTGTCAATGATTCCCTTTTACTTGGATCTACAATAAAAATTCATGGAAGCAGCAATCAAGAAATCAAAGGATGCAATAAATCTGCTGCAAAAGTCCATTTAAAAATGTTGACAAAAATACTACTTAAAGACAAAATTGCACCCGACCCAAGCTATGAGTGATACTTTTCAAATCCCCTCGTATGCATGTGAAAACTTGAAATGAATAAGGAAGACCAAAAACAACTGATGATGTCTTTAAATGATGGTGTTTATGAACAATATTGAGTACACCATGGGCTTCCAGAGAATGAACAAGGGTGTCTTGAAAGAAGCAGAGCCAGAATAGTCCTAAACAGTGAGGATGAAGAGACTTTATCCCACATATTTTGAACATTTTATCAGGAGACATCAGTCTGTGGAGAATGACATCATACTTGTTAAGGTAGAAGATTAGTAAAAAAGAGAAAGACACTTAGGAAGGTGAATTAGCACAGTGGCTTCACCAACAGTCTCTAATTTAACAATGATTAAGAGATGATTCAGGACATTGAAATTTTTCATTTGTTTTACATTGAATCACTATGAGTCACAAAACAAACAGTAACAAGAGATGAGAGAACTTGTCAAAGATCACCCTTAACAAACTAGAGTCAATGGAGATGGAGGTTAGGAATTAACAGTCAGTAACCCGACCTTTCAATCCGTGTTGAAGACTACAGTCCTTGACCTTCTGCAGCAAGCGCTTCAGGTCCTCCTCAGTTACAGAGAGCAAAATTGTGTCATCTGCATAAAGCAGGTTGTTGATGATTCTTTCACCAATCCTGATGACACATTCCTCCTCCTACAGCCCAGCGTCTCAGATGATCTGTTCTTCATACAGATTGAAAAGGTATGGAGACAAAATACATCCCTGATGGACCCCTTTCTTGATTTTGAACTATCCAGTGTCTCCCTGCTCTGTTTGGACGACTGCCTCTTGGTCCAAGTATAGGTTTTGCATTAGCACAATCAAATGTTCTGGGATTCCCATTCTTCTCAGAGTCAGCCACAGCTTGTGATCCACACAGTCAAAAGCCTTTGCATAATCAATGAAGCACAGATAGATATTCTTCTGGTATTCTTTGTTTTCAGCCAAGATCCATCTTACATTAGCTATAATATCCCTAGTACCATGACCTCTTCTAAATCCAGCTTGCACATCTGGCAGGTCTCTGTTGACATATTGTTCCAAACGTCTCTGGATAATTTTCAGCAGAATCTTGCTTGCATGTGATATCACTGATATTGTTCCATAATTTCCACACTCTGTTGTCTCACCTTTCTTTGGAATGGGAACAAGTATCGATCTCTTCCAGTCAGTTGGTCAGCTGGCTGTCCTCCAGATTTCCTGGCACAACCTAGTGAGCACATCCAGGGCAGTGTGTGTTTGTTGAAGTAAATCAATTGGTATGTAGTCAACTCTTGGAGACTTGTTTTTTGCCAATTCCTTCATAGTAACGTGAACTTCCTCCTTCATCACCATAGGTTCTTGCTCATATGTCATTTCATGAAATTCCTCTGTGTCAGCCTTCCTGCTGATAACAGTGACTCTGTGTACTCCTTCCATTTTCTTTTTATACATCCTGGATCATTCAGCGTTCTACCCAAACTATCCTTAAGTATTGCCACCCATGGCTTGAATTTGTTTTTCAACTCCTTCAGCTTAAGAAACGGTGAGCGAGTCTGGCCCTTTTGATTTTTTGACTCCAGCTCTCTGCACATTTCATTATAGTATCTTGCTTTGTCGTCCCGAGCTGCCTTTTGAAATTTTCTATTCAGCTCTTTGATTTCTTCCTTTGAAGCTCAATATCAAGAAAACAAAGATTCTCACCACTGGGCCAATTGGTAGCATCAGTATGGATGGTGAAGAGATTGAGGATAGTTACGGTTTTAGTTTGCTTGGCTCCACAGTCAACACTCTTGGTAACAACAGCCAGGAAATCAGGAGATGAATTGCATTGGGAAAGTCAGCTGTGAGGGACCTCTCAAGAGTACTGAAGAGCAACGACGTCAGGCTGGAGACTAAGGTGCGCCTGATCCAGGATATAGTCTTTGCAATTACACGCTATGCATCGGAGAGTTGGACAGTGAATAGGGATGATAGAAAGAGAATTGATGCCTTTGAGTTGTGGTGCTGGAGAATAGTGTTGAATATACCATGGACTGCTAGGAGAACAAACAGGTTTTTCCTGGAGAGGGTGATGCCAGAATGTTCCCTGGAGTCAAGGATTCTGAATCTTCATCTGCAATACTTTGGGCATGTTGCAAGGAGGGACTGGTCCTTGGAGAGGGACATCATGTTTGGGAGAGTGGAGGGACAGAGTAGGAGAGGAAGACCCTCGATGAGATGGATCGATTCTGTGAGTGGAGTGGTGGGGATGAATGTATTTGAGACAGAGAGGTTGGCACAGGATAGAATGGCATTTAGGGCTCTTGTACATAGGGTCGCTATGAGTCACAAATGACTCCATGACACATAACAACAACAACCCGACCTTTCCTCTGGTATAGTCTCATTTGAGTGTGTGGATCATAACAAGGTGTGGCTGACATCGAGAAGAATGGGAGTCCCAGAGCACTTAATTGTACTCATGTGGAACCTATACCTGGACCAAGAGGCTGTTGTATGAACAGATCAGGGAACATTGCGTGGTATAAAATTGAGAAGAGAGTGCGTCAGAGTTTTATTCTCTCTCCATACCTATTTTAATTTCATATATATATATCAGCCTTCCTTCTGATACAGTGACTCTGTGTACTCCTTCCATTTTCTTTTTATACATCCTGGATCATTCAACGTTCTACCCAAACTATCCTTAAGTATTGCCACCCGTGGCTTGAATGTGTTTTTCAACTCCTTCAGCTTAAGAAACGGTGAGCGAGTAAAGACACATCATGCTTGAAAAAGTGGGTGGTGAGTAAAACGAAGAAAGACCCTCAATGAAACGAATTCATACAGTAATTATAGCAATGGGCTCAGGTATGTTAGAGATGATGAGGATGGCACAGGCTAAGACAGACTTCGCGTCTATTGTTCAGAGAGTCAGTATGAATTATAGTAGACACGAGGACACCTAGCAACAACAAAAATGTATAACGATATAAAATGTGCTTGGTCCTGAACCATGCTTATAACCATTGATGTGGTGTCCTAGTGTGTAGTGTTATCGAGCCTGGGAGTGTAATGGCATCAAGCACAGAATACACAAATCTGTGGTTATCCATGAGGTTTATCTTGGCTAATTTTTGAAAGTAGATAACCAGGAATAGCTCCCTACTGTACATACTGTAGTCTGGAAGTTCTGCTTAAACCTGTCCACAATGGGTAATTCTGTTACTATTTGAAATACCCATGGCATAACTTCCAGCTTAATTGTAATGTGCAAGTCACCACAGTATGACAAATTGACCGATGGGGAGTAGATAAATGCAGTGCGGACTCTTCTAACTGATTTACTGGCTAAACAGATACTCTCTTGTCTTTGGAACAAGATTCTTGGGGGTGCTCACGCCTGGCCGAACTCTCCTTGTTAGTGAGCTACAGTGTGCTTTGCCCAAGCGTTTCTGCTCACAAGAGTGGAACTGCATGTTTACCAAGGACGAGTTGTGTTTGTTTCCCAAATCTCTTTCTGTCAAATGTATTTGAAATCATGCAATTATTCTATTATGTACAGAAAGCAGATACAGAATTGTTTCTTTCACATATAATGAAATTTGTTGGAAAGATTGGAATGGTATTAAAAATGATAAAACTTGAAATAAGTCAGTCAGAAAAGGACAAATATTATCTCAGTTCACTATTGCAAAATGCTAAGGAAAGGCTGACACACAGGGAGGAAAAAGTGTACCTGTATAATAAAAGGGGGAGGAAAATATCAGTGAATAGATTAATAGACACATTATGAGATAGATTAAGGAAGAAGCAATATATTAAAAGGGGATAATCAACACAATATTCCTAAGAAGGGAACTTTATAGGTAGATAGGCAAGACAAATAGATAAGGGCAGGTAAAAGGGACTATAGCCATGACCATACATAGGTTTCACAGATGATGCACTGCTTTTATGTTAGTATATTGTTGTTGTGCGCCATTCTGTAATTCATAATGACCCTATGTACAACAGCTCTGCAGCCTGCTCTGTCTTAAGTCAGTCTCATTGACTAGGACACACATGCTCCATTACACTGGTTACTATGTTAATTCATCTCCTCCAGGGTCTTCCTCTCCTGTGAGGTCCCTCCACCCTTCTGAGCAAGATGTCTTTCTCCAGTGACTGGCCCCTTATGGTCACATGCCCAAAGTATGTGAAATGGAGCATCAACATCCTTGCCTCTAAGGAGAAACTTGGTTTATCCCTCTCCAAAATAGACCTATTTGTCTTCTTGGCAATCCATGGTATGGTCAAGACTCTTCTCTAGCACCACAACTCAAAGGCATCAATTCTTCTTTTGTCATCCTTAGTCATTGTCCAGCTGTCTAATGGATAGCAAGGAAGACTATGTGAAGACTATGGACTGGAGCAGACACACCTTAGTCACTAGGCTGACATTGTTGCTTCTTAGTACTCTGGAGATGTACCTGGCAGATTTTTCCCAGGGTAATTCATCTTTTGATTTCCTGACTGCTATTGCCAAGAGTGTTGACTGTGGAGCAGAGCAAACTGTAATTGTTAACAACCCCAGTCCCTACTCCAACTATTATGATGCTGCCAATTGACCCAGTGGTGAGAATCTTTGTTTTCTTGATGTTGAGTTTCAATCCATGTTGAAGACTACAGTCCTAATATGCTACATTAATCATTATCAAACACCATAAGGAATGAATTTCTGGTTCCAGACTTCAACAACATAGTTTCTGGGACCACCAAGGTCAGTTGGTATAACAAAGACAATCTTATCTAGCCTATTGTCGTTATTTGTCATTGAGTTGGTACAGACTACATTTACTGTTTTCAGAGTGAATAAATTGCACATAAAGAAATTGTCCATCTTTTGCCTACAGAGCAGTAGATTTGAACTGTGTGCCTTGAGGTTGTCAGCATAGCTTCTTACCACTAGGCCACTAGAGCTTCTACTAGGATCTTAAAAGCTTAATAGTAAACAGCTAAGGTATACGTATTGTTCTTTTCCTTTCTGGAACAAATAGAAAAGGAATAAAAAATTCAGAGAAACAATTAGTCCAAAGAACAAATAGACTTAACAGCATTTGTTATTGCTATTGTCAGGTGCCATCCAGTCACCTGTGACTCATAGCAGTCCTATGTACAGCAGCTCTGAACCCTGCCCTATCCTGAGCCAGTTTCACTGACTCTGACACACCTACTCCCATTACTCCAGTTACTACTCAATCCATCTCATCTGGGAACTTCTTCTCGTGTGCTGTGCCTTCACCCTTCCAAGCACGATGCCCTTCTCCAAGGACTGGTCCCTACTGGTCACATGCCCAAAGTATGTGAGATGGAGCTTCAAAATCCTTGCCTCCCAAAGAGAAACTTGATTTCACTCTCTCCAAAACAAACATGTTTGTTCTCTTGACAATTCATGGTATGTTCAATACTTTTCACCAGCGCCACAATTCAAAGGCATCAATTCACAATTAGTAATTGTAAAGATCATGTCTTGGATCAGGTGCATTTTAGTCTCTAGGCTGATATCATTGCTTCTCAGTACTCTGGTGTGGTTCCTGACCTCAGATTTTCCCAGTGCTATTCATCTTTTAATTTCTTGACTATTGGCGCCAAGAGTGTTGATTGTAGAGCCGAACAAGTTGAAATCATTAATAACCTCAATTTCTTCCCTATCATGGTGGTGCCAATTGCTCTAGTGGTGAGACTCTTTGTCTTCTTGACGTTAAACTTCAATCTGTATTGGTGACTGCAGTCCTTAACCTCCTGCCACATGCTTCAGGTCCTACTCAGTTTCATCAAGCAAGGTTGTGTAATCTGCCTAACGTTGATTGTTGATGAGTCTTCCTCCAGTCCTGATGACACATTCCTCCCCATAAAGCCCAGCCTCCTGAAAGATCTTTTCCACATATTGATTGAAAAATATGGAGACAGGACCCATCCCTGACACACTCCATTCTTGATTTTGAACCATGCAGTGTTTCCTTGTTCTGTTCTGATTCTAGCCCATTTATATAGTGCTAAATATTTATGTCAGGTACTCAATGATTACATTGAAAATGTGAATCTGACTTCATGGCATAGGGCTTTAGAAGGTCAAACCCTGGTTCCCACTTGCTAGATAAGAAGAAAATTATCACTGCACTGATTAATGAAAATCAATGGAAACAAAAATAACAGGATGGACATTAGAAGAGTACTGTTTCATTGCAGGTATTGTAATTGTCATTAGGCCAAGTACTTGGCCCAATATTTTCCCTGAGTAAGAACATGACATGGAGAAATAAAAGACACTGTTTCAGTCTTAGCTTTTCCAGGAACAGGTTCTGTGACCTTGGACAGTTCACTTTGATTCTTGGGTCCTCATCTCTTCTTTGGATGAGGTGATATCTACAGTTTTTCCTGTTGTAAAATTCCCATTTATTGCAGAATTTCAAGGCTATTTGAAGGACCCTGAGTATCTTTTATAGAATTTCTGAACTACTTCATTACCCTCACAGCACAGCGTGATATTTGAAAAGCATAGTTTCTGTCACAGAGACATTATATGATCCAATCTGCCTTTTAAATGACAGTACTCCTGTTGAAGGAGAGAGGCAAGACAAAACCACTCGCTGCTTGTGGGTTTGAGAAATAAGTTGACAGAGCTGGATGCCTGGATTAGAATGATCAAGGGGGAAACGCCATTCAGCAGAAAACATTTGAAGGAATGTCACCTAGTTTAGGTACTGAGGATACAGAAAAAAACTGGGACATGCTTCCTGTCCCCAAGAAGCTCAGCCTGATGGAAGAGACAGATATATACACACAAGACAGAAGACAGCAATAAGGCATATTGTTGAAGTTGCTTATTAAAGAATCCTAGCAGACAGCAAGTGAAAGTACAAAGGGAGAATATGTTTTCTTTTCTTTTCTTCTTGCTTTCCCAGTATACGGATAAAAATAAATGTCGTTGTTAGGTGCTGTTGAGTCGAGTACGACAAACAAACCCTACCCTATCCTGTGCCATCCTCATCATCTCTGATACACGTGAGACATTGCTCCAGCCATTATGACAAGCTGTCTAACTGGTTGATGATTTTCCTCTCTCTCACTGACCCCTCTACTTTGACAAGGCATGATGTCCTTTTTAAATACTTTTGTTAGTTTTCATATAATAATTCCTTTCCATTATGTTTCATTTATATACATTGTGTTTTATATAATCTTTCATTTACATTGTGTTTCATACAATCATTCACATACATTCCATTTTACATTATTTTTTAATTGGTTTGCTTACAAAGTTAATATACATTGTATTTCACATTATTCTTCACTCACATTGTTGTTTCATACAATCATTGTTTTGCATTATGTTTTATAAAAACAAATGGGAACGATCCAGGTGAAAAGATGAGGTAATGATGGACAAGGTACAGTGGTTATTGATTTTAGAAAACATATTGATGTTCTTTTTGAAAGACCGATCTCTCCTAACAACATGCTCACAATATGGGAGATGAAGCTCCGTTATCTTCACCTCCATGGAGCACTCACTCTCTTTGCACTTTAAGAAAAAACCTGCTTCTTTATTTTCTTGGCCGTCCATGGGATGTTAAGTGCTCTTCTCCAGCACCACTACTCAATGCCATCGGTTCTTCTGTCATCCTTATTCATGATCCAACTTTCACATGCACAGCAAGTGCTTGAAAAGATCATAGTTTGAGTCAAGGGGGCTTTAGTCTTTAAATGAACATCCTTGATCTCTAAAACTTTAGAAAATTTCTTGACAACATGTTTCCCCAGTGTAACACATCTTCTTGTTTCTTGACTGCTGGTACCAAAGATGATCCTTGTGGCTCCAAGCAGGATGAAATTGTTAATGACTTTAACCTTTTCTTCATCTAGCATATGTTGTCTATTGGCCCAGGAGTGAATATATTCGTTTTCTTGATGCTGAGATGTAATCTATATTGAAGGCTGCCTTGCTTGATCTCTAATTATTGTTTCTTTTCTATTAACAAGAAAAGCTGTGTCATCTGCATAATGCTGGTTGTTGATAAGTCTTCCTCCAATTCTGAAACCACATTCTTTTTCATAAAATCCAGGTTTTCAAATTATTTACTCCACATACATATAGAATAATGATGGAAAAAGAAAAATACAAAGTAGATTTTGGCTTAAAATAAGTAAAGACTATCTAGTAATTGCAGTCTTTGAGTGATATAAATGGTCACATAGATTGAATTGTGTCCACTCAAAATACATCTGTATAATAATGTAATGTAGAAGTTATGTAATAATTCCCTACTTTTGATAAACTAGTTAGTTTTAAAAGATTAGAGGTAGATGCAACACTTTTAATCCTCTTAAAGCCCTGATCTAATGTCTTGGAAATTTCCCTAGGCTATGCAGATGACACAAACTTGCTTGCTGAAACTGAGTAGAACCTGAAGTGCTTGTAGCAGAAGGTCAAGGACTGCGGCCTTCAGTATGGTTTGAAGCTCAATATCAAGAAAACAAAAATTCTCAGTGGCACCATTGTGATGTATGGTGAAGAGATTGAGTTTGTAAACAGCTTTAGTTTACTTGACTCCATGATCAACACACTTGGCACCAGCAACCATAAAATTAAGACATATTGTGTTGGGAAAGTCTGCTGTCAGAGACCTCTCCAAAGTACTGAAAACAAATGATGTCAGTCTAGAGACTAAGGTGCGCCTGATACAGGCCATAGTCTTTGCAATTGCTTGTTTTGCATCAGAGAGCTGGACAATGACTAGTAATGAAAGAAGGAGATGTCTTTGACATGTGGTGCTGGAGAAGAGTATTGAATATATCATAGACTGCTAAGAGAATAAATGAACAGCTTCGTCCTGGAGAAGGTTAAACCAGGCTGCTCCTTAGGGGCAAGGATTCTCAAGTTTTGTCTGACATATTTTGGACATGTTGCAAGGAAGGACCAATCCTCAGAGAGGGACGTCATGCTTGGGAGGGTGGAGGGACAGTGCAGGAGAGGAAGACACTCAATGAGGTGGATTGATTCAGTGACTGGGGTGAAGGGGGTAGGTGTGTCAGAGACAGTGTGATTGACAAAGGCTAGAGCAGGGTTTAGGGCTATTGTATATAGGTTCGCTATGAGTCACAGGTGGCTTGATGACACATAACAACAACAACAACAATGACTTATGGTATCTTTTAGCTGACGATGAAAGGAGAGAAAGAAAGCAGAGAAGGGAGGACTTCAGTGTCACCAAGAGAGAAGAATCAGTGATAGAGCAAAATCAGGAGGCACTGGAAAAAATAAAGTTAAAAAGTCCTTCCTTTAGAGTTTGTACTCTGAATACGGACTTTCAGCTTCCTAAATTTTGAGAAAATCAGTATGTTTGTTAAAGGCTCCCATTTTGGTATCTTTGTTACAGCAGCGCAAGGTTAAGAGAGAGATCTGGTGGCTTAGAGGGTAAGGAGTTATGCTGCCAACACAAACCAGGTGATTCAAACTCACGGGCTGTTCTGAGGGAGCAAAGGGAGCAGTCCCCTCCTGTGTGATTTACAGCCTCTGAAGAGGTGCTGGAGAATCATCTGCAAGCTGGGACTGACGATGGCAATGAGTTGGTTGGATTTGAGTCAAATGAGGTAGCTATTAACTGAAAGATGTGAAGTTTAGGTGCCTAAAGAGAACGTCATGATGATCAACTTCCAAAAAGATCAGCCTTTACAGGGCCTGCGGATTTCGTTTTACTCTGACATACATGGGGTTCCATAAATAGAAACCGTCTCTTTGGCAGCTACTAGTGATTATTGTCCTCCTCTCCTCCTGTGCATTTTACTGTCTCTGCAAACCCGCTGGAGGGTCAGCCATGGGCCAGTTTTGTCTCAATGGCACCCAGTGACGGGAATTGTTAGATAAGATTCTCAAAGGATTCTTTCCACAGTTGCAGTCAGTCAGATTCCTGTGCAGCCCATCTAGTGAAGTCCAGATGTAAAGTTGCCTTTTTTGTGTTTCTTCAAAAAGGTATTTGCTATTAATAAATCATTGAATGTACAAAATTCAATCGTTCTCTCCAACCTCATTTCTGTGACCATGTGAGTACTTTCTGACTACCATGCCTTTCTCATTGCTTCCAACTTTTGCATTTTATGCACCAATATAATAATTAAAGTATCTTGATTGCATATTTTATCAATTTCAGACTGCAAAAGTTGGTTGTGGTTGTTGTGTGCCATCAAATTGGAACTAACTCACAGCTGTCCCTCCAGCAGGTTTTCAGAAGCACAGAAGTTGGTAGAAATCCTCCATTTCCTCCTGTTTGGCTTTAGTTGTTGGTGTATGTATTTAAATGATAGTCATATTAACAGGTCTTCCTTTTATGCATAGGGCTACTATCTCATTATTCTGAACATTGCACTTTAGGATAGACCTTGAAATTATCCTTCTAATTATGAATGTAACTTCATTCTTCCTCAGTAATTCTTGACATAGTAGATCATAGAAAGTCTGATTCAAAGTGGCTCATGCCAAGCCTGCTGTCAGGGACCTCTCCAAAATACTGAAGAGCAATAATGTCACTTTGAAGACTAAGGTGCATCTGATTCAGGTCATGATCTTTCCAATCACTTGCTTTGCATCTGAGAGCTGGACAATGAATAAGCATGACAGAAGTAGAATTGATGCCTTTGAGTTGTGGCACTTCAGGAGAGTACTAAATATCCTGTGGATTGACAAAAGAATGAACACCTATGTCTTGGAAAAGGCACAGCCAGGTTGCTTTTTGGAGGCAAGGATGATGAAGTTTGTCTTTTGTTTCGGGCATGTTTCTAGGAGAGGATATTCCTTGAAAAGGGTTATCATATTTGAAAGGTGGAGGGTCACCAAAAGAGAGGAAGACCCCCACCCAATGAATTGGCATGGTGACTGCAGCAATGGGATCAAGTGTATCAGAAATGGTGAGGATGTCATAGGATAGAACAGGATTCAGATCTGTTGCTTTAGGGTGGCTATGAATCTCACTCAATGGCACCTAACAAAGGTAACGACTGTTAGTCAGAATTACTCTAGAAGTGGAAGGATTTAAAGTACACCTATTGGATACTTGTATCATACATGCATTTGGAGTAGGAGGTTTCTAGCTTTTCTTTAGTCAATAAGACTTCTCGAGATAACTATTAACTGCTGTTTTCTTTCACTGGATTAATCCCTTAGAAAATCATGAGATTCTTATGTTGTAAAATTTTAAAAGCAAGCAAAACCCAAACAGTAATAATCAGAAAATTACAATGTTCTAATGAAAAAGAGAGTTATTGTTTCCATTATCATTGCTTTTATCATTAAGTAGTTCTTGTTGTTTGTAGATAATGCTCACAACCTCAGACTAGGATAATGGACACCAGGCATAATCTCAGGAACCCTCATGATTTAGCAGGTACTGGTCTCCAGGACTTCTGAAAAAAGGGATACTGAATGCAGTTTTCCCAAGAAGAGATGGTGATGGGATTTATTCCAAAGTGCTCCTTTGAGCCTGTTGCCTTTATGCTGTGAGACTCACAGGCAAATTTACAAAACAAAAATGTGATCACCATGGATTATTCTGCCATTGCTGGTAACATGCTGGCAATGATTGTAACAGGACTTGCCAAGCACACATTGACCCTCTGAGTCATATTGGTTCTTAGGGAGATTAACACCATCAACAGTGAGAACAACAGCCCAGAAGTGCGATTGGTGTTAGACAGGGAGGAGAAAAATAGCAGTATGATTCTCTGGAAATGCAGCAATTGGAATGAAAAAGGAGCATGGGGTGATGTAGCTCAGGAGAGAAAATGACCTGGAATGGCACAGCAACCTACTTCTCTAGCTCTTCCTGCAAATGGCTGGGGAAAAAGTAGTTCCTGGCAGATAGACTAAGATCTACTTTTATTTATCTAGTCATTTCCAGCAAGTTCTCTTCTCACCCCAGATAACTTATCTCTTCAAAGGAATGTGCTCAAGGTGACTTCACCAGGGACCAAGTGGTTCTGACTCTGGAATTTGAAGTTTAATTAACGGGTTAGTGTTAAGAGGTGAGAAGGACAGAGATGACTAACATATCTCCGTAGGTTTTAATGTTCCTTCTGGATAAGGAGTTTGAATTTTTGTTATACAAGTAAAATAATGACTTCAGAACTCACATAACAGTTTCATGTATTCTAACTTAACCTCTTACCAATTGTGACCAATTCTACTTGAATACTTACATGGACTGTAGAAGGCTTGTGCACAGGCTTCTCCCTTTGGTGACTAAATCTGCAGGCTGTATTTCTTAAATGAAGAAGGAAAAGTCACAACAGATAAACATTTTCTGAATTCAATGTATGTAAATCATGTCTAACTCAGAGGAACCAGCCATCTAAAGTGATTGGTTTGTTTTCCTGTTGGTCTCGCATTAACAGTGTGGTGGGAAATGCCTCTTAGCTGTTGAAAGATCAAACAGGTATAAGACTAGTTTCTAGCAAAATCAGATTAAAGTGCATCAAAAGTAATTGAGTTCAACAATTCTTTAAAAAGTTCTTTTTGCAGCACATTTACCTAATGTAATTTTTTTTCATTTCTTTTTTTTTTTAAATTTAGGTTGTTTATTTTTCATTTCAATGAACATCTACAGAGACTTTGGAATTCCATTCATTCATTGTTGCACCCTTCTCCCCCCACAAACCCCTCCCCCCCATTTGCTCCTCTCCTTGAAAAGCAAAAGAAAAACTCCCTCATTGGAACTTTTTAAAGAATTGTTGAACTCCATTATGCATTTTTTTTACTACCAAAAGCCTTTCTAAACTTAAGAAAAACATTAAAACCATTAAGAGAAAAAAAAAAGTAATTGAACTTGAAAGACAGCATGTCATATCAGAAAAAGGACCCCCATTGACTATTAATGGGGTCTTGGACAAGTTTCCAAAATTTATCTGACCTCTGTTTACCAATCTGTGCAAGAAGGGATTGAATGAAAAAATATTTCAAGACACTGAACACACTAAGACTCTGATGACAATGAAAATATAATGATTGTGTTGCCAAAGGATCTTAGACTTTAGGTCCCAATTCTGTGAACCTGAAAAAGCAGCTATATTTGCCACAAAATAGTTTTTCAAAGATTATTTTTGCAAATATTCTGCTTCACAGGAAACTCCAAGTATATATTTCTCTGGGTAGGGGATTGATTTTAAATTAATATCTAGAGCTATGCCTTTCAATGCTTCATACCTCTTGATCTATTGCCAAATGGCATCCCATCTTGCTGTGTAACATTGTGTGCATCAAAGACAGCAGTCTAGCAGAGTGGTTGAAAGCTCAAGATTATCATTATAGTCCTGCTCTACAACCAATCATATATATGACTCTGGGCAAGTTCCAGAACTGCTCTGCGTTTCATTTCTTATCTGCAAAGTGTGATAATAATAGTGCCTGTTACCTTATGCAGTTGTAGTAAGGATGAAACATGTTAACACATATAAAATATATAGACCCGTACCTGGTTCAAAGTATGCATTCAATAACTGTTACACATTATTTTCTTTCTGACTGAGAAATTAAAGATTTTGAAGGATACTTCATTTGAATTCTTTTTATATACAATTCATCTATTGTGAAATGTACTAGAGATTATCTTTAAATGATGGTGTATTTGCTCCGTAAACTCAGTTTTGAGCATTTTTGTTTTCAAAGGAGAAATGTGTGCGTGCGTGTGTGTGTGTGTGTGTGTGTGTGTGTTTAAAAAAGCTTGTGCAAATGAATGCTGATGCTGATGTTGTGTGTCTGCCCACAAGATGGAATAGTGTTCCTGTTATTCCAGTGTTAAGCTACCTGGATGGAAGTAGGAAATTTTGCTAGACATCCAAAGAATAGCTTCATTCCTCCCCACTGAGAGCATAGAGCATAAGAGAAGTGGCATCACTAGTGTTGGTGTCCGCAGTGTGGTAGTTCATGGTGCTACCATCCTTTCCCACCTATTGCACTGCTTCCTGTACCAGGTCATATAAAACCCTTAATAATGCTGGTTTACAGTTGTAGTCATTGACTAGTATGTGATAGAGTTGTAAATTGCTTCAGTGCTATATTTCTCGCATCATATGAATACAAACAACAAAACTTCTGCAAAATCTATGTAGTACAATTATGAAATTATTGGTGCACCTGATGCAGGTATATGTCAGATGGAGCTTCAGAATCCTTGCCTCCAAGGAGTAACCTGGTTTCACCCTCTCCACAATGAACTTATTTGTTCTCCTAGCGGTCCATGGTGCCTTCAATACTCTTCTCCAACACCAAAGTTCAAAGGCATCAACTCTCCTTCTATCATCCCTAGTCATTGTCCGGCTCTCTGATGCATAACAAGTAATTGCAAAGACCATGGCCTGGATCAGGCACACCTTAGTCTCTAGCTGAGGTTATTGCTTTTCAGTACTCTAGAGAATTTTCTAACAGCATATTTTCCCAGTGCAATTCATCTTTTGATTTCTTGGCTGCTGATATCAAGTGTATTGATTGTGGAGTTAAGCAAACTGAAGCTGTCAACATCTATCATGATGCTCCTAAGTGGCCCAGTGGCAAGAATCTTTGTCTTCTTGGTAATGAACTTCAACCCATATGCACTCATTGACCTTCTACAACAAATGCTGTAGGTCCTCCACAATTTCAGCAAGCAAGGTTGTGTGTCATCTGCATAACACAGGTTGTTGATGAGTCTTCCTCCAATCTTGCTGCCATATTCCTCCTTATAGAGCCCAGCCTCCTGCGTGATGTTTTCTATATGTAGATTTAAAAGGGATGGAGGCAGGATGCATCCTTGTTGTATGCCTTTCCTGATTTTGAACCACGCACTGTTTCCTTGCTCTGTTCTGACGCTTGCCTCCTGATCCATGTATAGGTTTCATATAAGCACAATCAAGTGTTCTGGGATTCCTATTCTTCTTAGACTTAGCCACAGAATATAATAGTTAAAATACCAGGAAATCTGACAATACTATTGACTATAAAAAACTCTAGCAGCAATGAAATCAATAGCCTGTGCTTATGATGCATGCTCAGATGTAATGGTGTGATGTGAAGTGTCACTGTAATTTAGTAATAATGACAGCTCTGAAGTAAATTGGCATAGTGTCAGCCATTTAGGTACATGGGAAACCTGGGCTTCCAAAAAATGTTTTTGATATTATAACTAACTACAGGGACATTTTTATAAAAAAAGTACATTTCTACTGAAACACTGGATAACAATCTCACTGACAGTCATTTTATTGTCATGTCGTCTGACGTTGTCACACAGTGCCGTCTGCGCCCTGTTGAGGTCTGTGCACCACTGCCCATGACTTCATGTTCTGGTGGGTACACTTTGCTGGGACTTACTCGTGATTTCATAGCAACTACATAACGGCTAAAGGCCCTTTGTGTTTTAATTTTTTTTCCAGTATTTTATTCCAATTTAAATTTGACCTTTCAAGGACATGTTTTCTCTCGTTAGAACTTCTTACAACTGAAAGATTGTATTAAAGTGAAAAGCAAGAGGGAAATTTGTTCTATCTTTTGCTTCTCTAGACTGTCTTCCTGGAGACAGGCACCCAAATCCAAATCCATTCTCTGGAGACTCCAACTGCACTCCCTCCTGCTGCCCCAGTCACCCCTCTAAGTTAGCTGCCTCTCACTGCTCTTTACCTGTTCTCACACTGAGGCTTAATTACCCTAAGATTTATTCCCTTAGAATCCTCCTAATTTACAGAAACTAATTGTTTGAAATAATTCAGCCTTCTAAGAGATTATTGTGCAGAAATAGTAGCCTGACAAAGCGAGCCCTGGTGATACAATGGTTAAGTATTTAGCTGCTAATTGAAGGGTCTGAGGCTTGAGCCTACCCACCAGTTCCTGGCAATCTGTCCCTTTACATATTATAACCTTGTTGTTTTTAGATGCTGTTGAGTCAAGTACTACTCACAGTGACCCTCTAAACAAAAGGTCTGAATCCTGCTCTATCTTGTGCCATCCTCATGTATCCTGACACACAAGAGCCCACTGTGGCAGTCACTGTGTCAATCCACCTGCTTTCAGTCTTCCTCTCCTTTGCTGACTCTCCACTTTTCCTAGCATCGTGTCCCTCTTGGAATAGCACCTCCTAGTAAAATGTCAGAATTATTATCATTCTTGACTTCAAAGAGGACTCTGGCTGCTCCCAGTCCAAGACATATTTGTTCTTTTGGCCATCCATGGGATGTTCAGTGCTTTTCTCTAACACCATAGCTCAAAGGTATCAATTCTTCTGTCATCTTTATTCATTGTTCAGCTCTCAGATACATAGTAAGTGATCAGAAAGACTACAATGTGAATCAAATGCACCTTAGTCCTCAAACTGACATCAGTACTCTTCAATAATTTGGAGGGGCCCCTAACTACAGATTTTCCCAGTGCAATGTGTCTCCTTATTTTCTGACTGCTGGTACCAAGGGTGTTAATTATGGATCCAAATAAGATGAAGTTATTGACAGTTTCAATCTTTTCCCCATTCACCATGAGGTTGCTTATCAATCCAGAACCCAAAATTCCTAGGATTATAGGATTGCTATGATTTGGATTCAACTCGACAACTTACACCACCACCGCCACCACCACCACCACAACCACCATCATATTTTCATAAATAGGTTAGTCAGAGACTCTGTAAAGTCTCCTCTCTGTTAATGATTATTTTGAGCTATAATATTAATATTTTGCAAAGTGGTTGTTTTACTTGCAAAACTAAAGAATCCTGTTAAATGGCTCACAAATGCAAACAGATCCTGTTTCTGTGTTCACAGGTCTAGGATGGGTACTGTGTCTGCCCATCTCTCTTTACAAAAGCACAGATCTTGGAGAACAGGAGCCTTCACAGCCTGTGCCAAATTGTGCCTCTGATGGGGAGCCTGATACGGTGCTGATGGAAATCAAATGGTGCAGCTCAGCTTTCTGGTAAGAGCTGGCCTTGGCTCCTTGCTTACAGAAAGACCTCGCTGGCATCCCTCACTATCTTCTCCTCCTGCGCCATCTGAAAACCATGTCCCATGCCCGCTGGCAGCTTCCTAAATCTCTTTATTCCAAATTTGGCACAACCTCCTTTCATCTGTGACTTTGGAGTCTTCTGCTGTATTACCCCATGAGCCAGGCTGGCACTCGGAACCAGCTCACCACTTATCATAATAAAGAACCTTTTCCTCACTTCCTAAGAAGCTGAGAAATGCACCCTCTATTTATGCAAATAGGTTATTTATATTTTTTAAATTGTGGTGAAAAAACATGTATGAAAACATGCACAAATGCAATAATTTTCACATTGGTTATATTTTTTAAGTTGTCCAATTGTTCCTACTATCCTTCTCAAATCATTCCATCATCATTAACATAATCTCATTCCCTCCTCAGCAAAAATATCTTCTCTTCATGTTTTTTTCCCACCCCTGGTAATAATCTTTGGTTTCTATATATTTGATCCTTAGAAGTAAAACGTATGAAACCTTGTTAGCAAGAAGGACCAGGCCTTGGAAGGAGGTACTATACTCAGAAAGATGGAGGATGGGCAAAGGAGACGAAGCCCCTCGGTGAGATGATCGATGCAGTGACTGCAACAGTAGGGCTAAGGGCTGCAGAAATTGTGAGGATTGTGCAGGATCTGGCAAGATCTTAATGATTCTCAAGATTTCAAGGATGGCTAGGAATGAAATTGACTTGACAGCACCTAACAACAACAACAACAAAAACAACAACATCAACCACCTTTTTGCATATTTCAATATACAAGTGATCTTATAGCATTTGTCCTTTTGCAAACAACTTATTTATCTTGATATAATATTTTCAAGGTTCATTCATGTTGTACCATCCAGTTGGAAAACTTCATCCCTTTTTCGGGCTAAGTAGCACTTCATTGTACAACATTTTGTTTATCCACTCATCAGTTAATGAACATTTCAGTTTCTACTTTCTGACTAATAACAAGAGAGTCGCAATAAAGACTGGTGGACAGGCTCCTGCTATGTTTCTGCCTTCTCTTCTGGGTATGTATCTAGAACAAGTTAGGCCTGATGGTATGACTATGTTTAATTTTTTGAGCAACTGTCAAACTGATTTTCATAGGCAGTACTATTTACTTTTCTACCAGCAGTGAATGGAGGTTCATTACTCCACAACTTTGTTGACATCATTCTTTTAAGAATGTTTCCTTTTTATAATTGCCATTCGAATCGCAGTACTCTCTGATGCATAGCAAATGATCAGAAAGACTATGGCCTGAATCAGCTGCACCTTAGTCCTCAGACTGACATCAATACTCCTCAATAATTTGGAGAGATCCCTAACTGCTCACTTTCCCAATGTAATATGTCCCTTCCTCACTGCTGGTACCAGGGGTATTAATTGTGGACCTAAGTAAGATGAAGTTGTTGATAGTTTCCATCTCCTCTCTATTCTCTATTATGTTGTCCATCGGTCCATTGGTAAGAATCTTTTTTTTTCTTCTAGAGAAATTGAATTGCATTAAGGTGAAATTCAAATTGAAGGCACCATTCCTTGATCTTGTGCAACAAGTGCTTCAAGTTCTCCTCACTTTCAGCATGCAAGGTTGTGTCATCTACGTAATGCTAATTGATGAGTCTCCCTATGATCCCGATATCACATTCCTTTTCATGAAGTCCAGCTTCTGGGATAATTTGCTCAGCATACTTCCTTCTTAATTTTAAACCATGCACTGTTCTCCTGTTTTGATTTACACAACAGCCTCTTGGTCCAGTTAACTATTTCAAATGAGCACAGTTAAGTGTGCTGGGATTCAGGGCATGGTCTTTCCAATCACTTGCTGTATATCTGAGAGCTAGACACTGAATAAGGATGTCAGAAGAAGAATAGATGCCTTTGCATGATGGTGTTGGAGAAGGGTACTGAACATCCCATGGACTGCCAAAAGAACAAATAAATATCTTGGAGATAGTGCAGTCAGACTGCTTTTGGAGGGGGAAGGATGGTGAAGCTTCACCTCATATCCTTTGGGCATGTTGCTAGGAGAAGCTATTCCTTAGAGAGGGACATGACACTTGGAAAGGTGGAGCACTGGAGAAAGAAAGACAGACCTTCAACCAGGTAGGTGGATCGACACAATGACTAGAGAAATGTGCTCTAGTGTGTCAGGAAATGGGATGGCACAGGATAGCACTGAGTTCAGATCCACTGTTCATAGGGTTGCTATGAGTGGCACTCAACTCGACAACACCTAACAACCACAATAGCAGTAGGATAGTTTTTGTCATTTTGGTGTGCATCTCTCTAACATCTAATAAGATAACCATTCATGGCACAATGGTTAAAACAATTGGCCACTAACAAAAATGATTAGTGGTGTAAACCAGCCACTAGACACTCCACAGGAGAACAAAATGGTAGTCTGTGCCAGAAATATTTATAGACCTAAAAACCCTATTGGGTTGGAGTCTGAATTGAGTAAATAACAATGGATTAGGTTGGTTGTGAAGTAATGACGTTAAGTATCATTTCATATGCTTACTGACCATTTGAATATCTTGTTTAGTGAACTACTTCTTCAACTGTTTGCTCATTTTTTGATTGAGTCTGTTTGTTATTAAGTTATAAAACTTTATATTTTTATATCAACTAATTTATCATTGTAAAGACTGTCAAATTTAGTCAGGCTTAACTTATGCTGACTTCTTTGAGCAGAATTTCATTCTTCTGCTCAATTTTCTACATACAAACTACCAGTTCATTCTTCCCCAGCTGACACAGTGATCTGCTAAAAACATAATTTAGGTTTTTTTACTCTTTTGCTTAAAACTGTTTATAAATTTCTTATTCTTTATTCCCAATATCATTTGATCATTGGTGATTAGTGTGCCAAATGTGTTAAGATGATTTTTAAGGTGAATTCAGGTAGGATAGATTCAAGGTCATGTATTACTTACTGTTGATTTGTTTTAATCTTCTGTTTGAATTTGAACTTGCACAGGAGTAACTCATGACCTGTTCCACAGGCAGCGCCCTGGCTCTGATTCCTCACATTGAGTATCTCCAGTGATTCTTTTCACAGAAGTAGTCAATCTGATTCTTGTGCTGACGATCAAGTGAGGTCCATAAGTAAAGGTGCTGTATGTATTTCTTAAGGAAAAAATATTTGCTGTTAATAAATCATGAAATATAAAAAATCCAATCATTCATTCTCCTGCCTAATTTCTGTCACCATGTCCAAACTTTCAGACTACCATTCTTTCCTCCATTGTTTCCAACTTTTGCAATACAGACTCCAATAATTATTAAAGTATTTTAAATGAGCTCTTCTGAGTGTCAGGAAGTGTGAGGATGGCACAGATAGAGCAGGCCTCAGATCTTTTGTTCATAGGGTTACTGTGAGTCATACTCTATCAACAACACCTAACAACAACAACAACAAATTGCATGTTTGATTGGTTTCTAACTGTAAAAGTTGGTTGTTGTTAGGTACCATCGAGTCAAGTATGACTCATAGTGACCCTATCAACAAAATATCTGTTCTATCCTGGGAGAAATCCTCAAATTTCTCCTCTTTGGTTTTAGTAGTTGTTGTTATATGTAGCCGAATATCCTGTGAGTCATACCGACCCTGTGTACCACAGACCTAAAACCTACTCTATCCTGTTCCAGTCATACTGAGTCTGACACACCAACCCTCATTATACTAGTCACTGAATCAATTCATCTTATTGAGGGTCTGTCTTCCTCTCGTGTACAGTCCCTCCACCCTCCCAGGCATGATGTCCCACTCCAAGGACTTGTCTTCCTTGCAACATGCCCAAAGTATGTCAGATGCAGCTTCAGAATTCTTGCCTTCAAGGAGCAGCACCCTCTCTAGGATGAACTTGTTTGCTCTCCTAGCAGTCCATGGTATATTCAATACTCTTCTCAATCAATTCTTAAAGGCATCAATCAATTCTCCTTCTATCATCCGTAGTCATTCCCCAGCTCTCTTAAGCATAGCAAGTGATTTCAAAGACCATGACCTGTATCAGGCGCACTTCAGTCTCCAGATTTGACGTCGTTGCTCTTCAGTACTCTAGAGCTGTCCCTGGTGCTAGATATTCCCAATGAAATTTTGTCTTTTATTTTCCTGTCTGCTGGTACCAAAAGTGTTGATTGTGGAGACAAGAAAACTGAATCTCTTCACCATCTATCATGTTGCTGCCAATCAGTCCAATAGTGGGAATCTTTGTGTTCTTGATATTGAGCTTCAATCCATAAGTAAGCCTGCAGTCCTAGACCTTCTGTGGCAAACGCCTCAGGTCCTCCTCAGTTTCAGCAAACAGGGTTGTGTCATCTACATATTGATGAGTTTTCCTCCAATCCTGATGCCACATTTCTCCTAAAGAGCCCAGCCTCCAGGGTGATCTGTTCCACAAATTGATTTAAAAAGTATGGAGATAAGACACATCCCTGGCACACACTCTTCCTGATTTTGAACCATATAGTGTTTCCTTGCTCTGTTCGGCTGACTGCATCCTGGTCCAAGTACAGATTTCACATAAACACAATCAAGTTTACTAGGATTCCCCTTCTTCTCAGAGTTAGCCACAGTTTGCTCTAATCTACAGTCAAGTGCCTTTGCATAATCAATGAAACACAGATAGACATTCCTCTGGTATTCTCTGCTTTTAGCCAAGATCCATCTAACATTAGCCATAATATCCTGAGTACCACGACGTCTTCTAAACTCAGCTTTCACTTCTGGCTTTCACTCTGTTGATGTGTTATTCCAGACAGTTTTGGATAATTTTCAGCAGAATCTTGCTTGCATGTGATATTATTGATATTGTTTTATAATTTACACACTCTGTCAAGTCACCATTCCTTGGAATGGGAACAAATATGGATCTCTTCTACTAAGTTGGTCAGGTGGTTGTCCTCCATATTTTTTGGCACAACTTGGTGAGTGCATTCAGGGCAGCATATGTTTGTTGAAATATGTCAGTTGGTATGCCATCAATTCAAGGGCTTTGTTTTTTGCCAATTCTTTCAGAACAATTTTTACTTCTTCCTTCATTACCATAGGGTCTTACTCCTATGTTGTTTCATGTCTGCCAACTCTTTTTGGCACAGTGACTCTGTATACTCTTTCCATGATCTTTTAATACTTCTTAGATCATTTAATATTGAGCGTAGTAGATTGATCATATGATTATGATTCCAAGTGACCCCTACGAGTCCATTTCAGTTCACTAATTCCTAGTATGTCAATCTTCCTGCACTCCATTCCATTTTTTACAACTTCCAGACCAGAAAAGCTGTGGAATAAAATACATCATCGATGAAGAGAGCAAAATTCATTACAAGGAGCAAGGAAAAAGAAAAAGCCAAAATAGATATCAGAATAAACTATGAAAATTTTGTTAGAGCATAGAGAAATCAAAACAAAGAGATGCTGAAATCAAAGATCTGAATAGAATATTTCAAAGGGCAGCTCAAGAAGACAAAGCAAAGTATTAGAATTAAATGTGCAAATAACTGTAGACAAAGAATAAAAAGGGAAGGACTC
This sequence comes from Elephantulus edwardii, assembly GCF_000299155.1. NCBI lineage: Eukaryota > Metazoa > Chordata > Mammalia > Macroscelidea > Macroscelididae > Elephantulus > Elephantulus edwardii. The sequence goes on from NW_006399857.1 coordinate 1,758,215, forward strand.
ACTCACCATATCTCAAGTTGAAGGGATTGAAAGATAAAAATCCAAGCCTCGAGTTCTAATATTAAAAGTATCATAGACAAAATCTTGAATGACTCAGGAAACATTACAAGAAGATGAAAGAAATATGCAGGATGACTAGTCCAAAAAAGAACTGATTGACACTGAAAAATTTCAGGAAACCCTATGTGAGCAAGAGCCAATGGTAACAAAGAAGTTCAAACTGCAGTGTAGTCACTGGCAAAAAAAAATTAGACCCCAGAATAGTTGGGATACTGATGGCCATTTTCCAACTAACGTATGCAACCCTAGACATGCTTACCGTCAATGACAGAAAATTTGGAGGAGAGCTGACAGGATCATAGACTGTAAGGGACCTATATTTGTCTCCATTCCCAAGAAAGATGATACAACAGAATGTGAAAATTATCAAACAATATCACTAATAAAACATGCAATCAAAATATTGCTGAGGATCATCCAAAATTGCCTGGAACAGTACATTGACAGGTAAGAGCTGAAAATTCAAGCTGAATTTAGGATATATGGTGACCGCCAGGAAAACATTGTTAATGTCAGATGGATCCTGGTCAAACACAAGATCAGAAGAATAAGTGTGTTTTATTGACTATGCAAAAGCATTTCACTGTGTGGATCAAAACAAATTGTAGCTAACTCTAAGAAAGAACGGGAATTCCAGAACACTTAATTGTGCTGAAGTGAAACCCACTTGGACCAGAATGCTGTCATCAGAACAAAGCAAGGAATCAGTACATGGTTCAAAATCAGAAAACGTGTACACCAGGGATGCATACCATCTCCAAATCTTTTCTATGTATAGGCAGAACAGATCATTTGGAGGCTCGACTCTCTGAAGAGAAATGGCATCAGGATTGGAGGAAGATGCATCAACATTCTGCATTATGCAGATGACACAACCTTGTTTGACCAAACTGAAGAGGACCTGAGGCATTTGCTGCAGAAGGTCAAGGACTGTAGCCTTAAATATGGATTGAAGCTCAACATCAAGAAAACAAAGAGTCTCATCACTGGGCCAATTGGTAGCATTATGATAGATGGTGAAGAGATTGAGATTGTTGACAACTTCAGCTTGCTCTGTTCCCCAAACCAACCACCTTGACACCAGCAGCCAGGAAATTAAAATATGAAATTGGGAATGTCTGGTATTGGGGACCTCTCCAGATTAATGAAGAGCAGTAGTATCAGTCTAGAGACTAAGGTGTGCCTGATCCAGGCCATGGTCTTCACAATTACTTGTTATGCATCAAAGAGCCTGAAAATGACTAAGGATGATATAAAAAGAATTGATGCCTTTGAGTTGTGGTGCTGGAGATGAGTATTGAATATAACATGAACAATTGAGAGAACAAACAGTTCTGTCATAGAGAAGGTGAAACCACGATACTCTTCAGAGACAAGGATTTTTAAGCTCCTCTCATATACTTTGGGTATGTTGCAAGGAGGGACCACTCTTTGGAAAGGAATACCATGCTTGAAATTGTTGTGGGACAGTGCAAAAAAGACAGACCCTGAATGAGATGGATTGACTTAGTGAATGGGTAATGATGGTAATGAGGTGTCAGAATCAATATGGTTGGCTCAAGATTGAGCAGGGTTCAAAGTTGTGGTGCATAACTCTGCTTCCAGTCACAAGCAACTCAACAACACATAACAAACAACAACAATAACAACTGTGTTAATCTGTCTCAACAAGGGTCTTTTTCTCCTGCTTTGGCCCTCCACCCTTTATTCATTCTGCATATAGATTAAAGAGGTATGGAGTCAGAATGCATTTTTCGCATACTTTTCCTGCTTTTAAACCATGCAGTGTTTCCTTACTCTGTTCTGAGGACTGCTTCCTGGTCCATGAGTAGGTTTTGCATGAGCATGATTCATTGCTCTGGGATACCCATTCCTTTCACAGTTTGCCACAATTGTTGTGATCCACACAATCAAATGCCTTTGTATAGTCAATGAAATGCTGATAGATATTCCTTTGGTACTCTCTGCTTTCAGTCAAGACCATTTGTCATTTGCTATAACGTCCCTAGTGCCACAGCCTATACTTCTAAAACCGGTTTGCAATTCTTCCAGTTCTCTGTTCGTGTACTGTTCCACTAATTTTTGGGTAATCTTCAGCAGGATCTTGCTTGCATGTGTTCTTAGTCATATTGCTCAATAATTTCCATATTGTTGAATCACCTTTTTCTGGAGTGAAAATAAGATTGACTCACTTCCAGGCCAGGTAGTTGTCCTCCAGATTTCTTGGCACAACCTGTCCAGTGCTGCATCTGTTTGTTGAAGCATGTCAATTGGTATTCTATTCATACCTTGACCCTTGTTTTAGCCAATTCCTCCAGAGTAGCTTGAGCTTAATCCTTCATTACAATTGCCTCTTGACCATATGTTATTCCATGAAATTCTTCTGTATCAGCCAGTTCTTTTTGGTAAAGTGACTGTATACGTCTATCTTCTTTTGATGCTTTCTGGATAATTCAATATTCTGCTCACAGTATCCATTAAGTATTGCAATCTGATAGAATGAACTCCCTAGAGCTCGTACCCTGAATTCGGTTATCTAGGCCCTAAACTGTAAGAGAATAAACTTCTGTTTGTTGAAGACATCCACTAGTGCTTGTGGAAACTCTAGTACAGAATCACTAGATAAATAATAGCTCAGGTGGTGTATTCCCTATACAATTGCACTGCTAATTCAAAGAGCATGTCTCTCTGGAAATTTGAATCCACCAGCAGCTCCAAGAGAGGAAGATGGGGAATATCCATATCCCAGTGGAGAGTCAGCTGTGAGTCAATTTTGAATGGATGCCAATAGATTAGGGAGCAGACGAGAGAGACAGACAGGCAGAGACAGAGACAGGAACAGAGAGAGAAAGAAAAATGACAGAAAGGCACTGAAAAATTAATTGATAATTGTAGGTTATTTTTTCATAATAGAGAGGCTGTAAATTTTTTTAAAATAAATTTTATTTTAATTGTGATTTTAACGAACATTTACAGAGAAGTTAGATTTTTAATTATTCACTGTTGCACATTTTATTCCTTCTCCCTTCTTTCCCCTCCCCCCCAGTTCACTTTCTTCCTTTTTTTTTCCAATATTCATTCATTCATTGTTACACAATTACCTACTTCTTCCTCAGTCCTCTTTGCGATGTTATACCTCTTATAATGCCTAATTATATATTCCTTTTAGACAGTTGTGGGTTTTTTTTCTTCACCAATTCCAATGCAATGGACATTATCCACTCTTATCCTATTCTTTACTCATCTCCCCACCCCCATGTCAGACCTGCTTTATATCAGTAGTGTTCTGCTGTATTTGTTCTTTTGTGACTGAGATATTTCACTCATCATGGTGTTCTCCAGGGCACCCTATGTTGTGTAATGTTTTGCAAATTCATTGTTTTTCAGTGCTGCATAGTATTCCATTTTATTGTTATACTATAGGTTTTATATCCATTCATTTGTTGATGAGCCCTTGGGTTGCTTTCATCTCTTTGCCATTGCAAATAATGCAGCAATAAACATGGGTGTGTATATATCTGTTTGGATGGCAGTGATGGCTTCTTTAGGATACATTTCTAGTAATGACATTGCTGGGTCAAATGATATTTCTATTTCCAACTTTTTGAGAAATTGCTAAATCACCTTCCCTAAGGGTTGCACCATTTTACATTCCCACCAGTAGAGAATAAGGGTTCCAATCTCTCCATAATCTTGGTAGAGTTTATTGTTTGTTGTTCAGTTGAACTTTGCTGTTATTACTGCAATGAGATAATATTTCCATGGTTATTTTTATTTACATCTCTCTGATAGCTAGGGATTTTAAGCATTTCTTCATGTGTTTGTTTGTCATCTCCATGTGTTATTTAGTGAAGAATCACACCTCACACCACATACAAAAAACAACTCAAGGTGGATCAAGGGCCTAGGAGTGAAACCAAAGACTACAAACTTCATTAGAGAAAAGCTTGAATGGGACCTTATAAGAATCAAATCCTTATGCACATCAAAAAAATTCTCCAAGAGGGTAAAAAAGAAAGCCACAGACTAGGAGAAAATATTGGAAATGACATATCAAAAATTTATACTCCAGCACCTCAACATGAAAAAGGTAAAATGGCAAAATGGGCACAGTATATGTAAAGTTTATATCCAAAGGGAATTACAAAATGATTATAAAACCAAAACAAAGCAAGCAAACAAAAAACTGTGGCCATTTATTGTGCCTCTACTACTTTCCCAGTGTTTCATATGCAGGTGCTCTATTCCTGGCTTTTGCAGCGATGATTATATTACTCTCATATTTTTTAATTGAAGAAATTGAATCTCAGTGAAGATAAGTGATTGACCCAGAAGCAGACAAAATTGAGAGAAACATATCTATTTATTTCAGACTGATTCTTACTCTGTTACTCCAGGCTTTGTCTATATCACTCTACTCTGACCTGCTCCTCTGACCCTGACAACGCTACCACTGATTGCAAGTACCTGGTAGTAAGAGTATGTAAGCAAGTGAAATGGAGTGTGTATTTTCATATTTCCTAATTGTTGCTAGGTACCAGGCAGTCATTGTTGATTCATAGCAGAATAGAACTGCCCCATTGGGCTTTGGAGGCTGTGATCTCTCCGGGAGCAGATGGTCATGACTTTCTCCAACTGTTTGGTTTCTAACCACCACTCTTGCAGTTAACAGCCAGGGGAGGTTAACCACTATACCATCAAGATTCTTATCCTCAGTCTGGACACAGATTTATTGGGAAAAATATACATTTCAAAATAAAAAATACTCAGAGAGAGTCTTCAGTAATTTTCAAACTTAAGCCTGTGGTAAGTTCCAGACGCTAGAAAGAAGGAATATTTTTGTCCAGGTCTATAATTTCAGGTGTATTCCATCCATCACTCTTTTTCCATCTGGGTTTTGGAATAGAGAGGAATCAACATAAATCTAAACAGGTGTTTTATAAGGTAATGTGAGACACTGAAACATATGCAGTTCTGTTTTGTTGTTCTTCAGAGAGAGGGACATTCTTCTGTTTCCCCACTAGATCTTCAATGTTCTTGAATACAGGAAGCAGGAATATGAGTGGGTAGGAATTTGATGGCCAGAGAAAAATGCCAAGGAAGTAATAAGGCCTGGTGTTTTTGAGATACACAGCATAGGAAAAGTTAATGCTTAGCTAAGGTGCCAGTTCTGAGCTGGTAGTTGTACCTTCTCAGAAAGGGCAGTGGTATCAGGCACATGTCAATTTATGTCGGATGCTGACAGGTTTTGTGCATGACCATGTGATACACCCTTGGTTGTTGTTAGGTGCCATCAAGAGACCCTGTGAACAATAGATCTGAATCTTGTTTTATCCTGTGCCATCCTCACACTTTCTGACACATTAGAGCCCATTGCAGCAGTCCCCATGTCAATCCATCTGGTTGAGGGTCTTTCTCTTCTTCACCAATCCTCTATGTTTCTGAGGATCATGTCCTTCTGCAAGAATAGCCCTTCCTAGCAACATGCCTGAAATACTTGAGGTAAAACCTCATCATCTTTGCCTCCAAAGACTACTCTGGCTGCACCCTCTTAAAGATAAATTTGTTTGTTCTTTTGCCAGACCATGAGATGTTCAGTGCTCTTCTTCACCACCACAGTTCAAAGGTATCAATTCTTATTCTGTCATTCTTATTTATCTTCCATCTCTCAGAGGAACAGCAAGTGTTTGGAAGACTAAGACCTCATTCAGATGCACCTTAATCCTCAAATTGATTTCATTGCTCCTCTATAATTTGTAGAGGTCCCTGACTGCAGAATTTCCAGTGCAATATGTCTCCTGATTTCCTGAATTCTGGTACCAAGGTTTTTAATTGTAGATCCAAGTAAGATGAAGTTGTTGACAGTTTCACTCATTTCTCAATCTATCATGATGTTGCCTATTAGCCCAGTGGTAAGAATCTTTGTTTTCTTGATGTTGAGATACAATCCATATCACAGGCTGTGTTCTTTGATCCTCTGAAACAAGCTCTTCAAGTCCTCCTCACTTTCAGCAAGCAAGGTTGTATCATCTGCATAATGCAGATTATTGATGAGCCTTCCTCTGATCCTGACGCCACATTCCTCTTCATAGAGTCCAGTTTCTGGAGTAGTTTGTTCAGCATAGAGATTAAATAAGTATGGAGAGAGAATATAAACCCTGTATACTTCCTTCTTAATTTTAAATGATGTAATAATGTTCCTTTGTATCAAAAGGAAATGGCAGATACAGAAGAGTTTCATGAAACAACATATGAGCAAGAGCCTGTTGTGATGAAGGAGAAAGTTTAAGCTGCTTTAAGAGAACTGGCAAAAAATAAGGCTCCAGGAATTGATGTCATACCAATTGACATATTTCAACTAACAAATGCTGTCCTACATGTGCTCACCAAATTGTGCCAAGAAATCTGGAGGGCAATCACTTAGCCAACTGACTTGAAGAGATCTATATTTGTTTCCATTCCAAAGAAAGGTGATCCAATAGATGTGGAAATTACCAAACAGTATCATTAATATCACATGCAAGCAAGATTCTGCTAAAAATTATCCAAAAATGACTGGAACAGCACATCAACAAAGAACTACCAAAAGTTCACCCTGGATTTAGAAGGCGTTGTGGTGCTAGGAATAGTGTAACTAATGTTAGATGGATCTTGCTAATGTTAGATGGCTGAAAGCAGAGAGTACCAGATGAATGTCTATCTGTGTTTCATTGATTATGCAAAGGCGTTTGACTGTGTGGATCACAACAAACTGTGGCAGACTCTGTGAAGAATGGGAATCTGAAAACACTTGATTGTGCATATGTGAAGCCTATACTTGGACCAGCAGACAGTTGTCAGAACAGAGCAAGGGAACACTGCATGGTTCAAAATTGGAAAGAATGTACACCAGGGATCTGTCCTATCTCCATACCTTTTCAATATATATGCTGAACATATTATCCAGGAGACAGGGCTCTATGAGGAGCAATGTGGCATCAGGATTGAAGGAAGACTCATCAACAATCTGCGTTATGCAGATGACACAACCCTGCTTGCTGAAACTGAGGAGGATCTGAAGCTCTTGCTGCAGAAAGTCAAGGACTGCAGCCTTCAATATGGATTGAAGCTCAATATCAAGAAAACAATTCTCACCACTGGACTGATTGGCAGCATCATGATAGATGGTGAAGAGAGTGAGATTGTTAAGAGCTTTAGTTTGCTTGGCTCCACAATCAACACTCTTGGCACCAGCAGCCAGAAAATTAAAAAAAAACATATTGCGACGGGAAAGTCTGCTGTTAGAGACCTCTCCAAAGTACTGAAGAGCAACCATGCCAGTCCGGAGACTGATATAGGCCATGGTCTTTGTAATCACTTGCTTTGCATCAGAAATCTGTTCCTTTGCTCTGGTTGCACAACAACCACTTGGTCTGGGTATCAGATTTTGTATGAGCACAATTAAGTGTTCTGGGATTCACATTCATTTCAACATTAGTCAAAACATGTTATGATCAATACAATCAAATTCCTTTGCACAGTCAATAAAGCATAAAAAGACGTTCTGGGATTCTGTACTTTCAGCCAGGATCTATCTGACAATATTCTTGGTTCCATGGCCTCCTCTAAATCCTACTTAAACTTCTGGTAGTTCCCTATCTATGTACTTACTGTTCCAGCCATTTATGAATGATTTTCAACAGTATATTGCTTATATGTGGTATTAATTGCATTGATCAATGTTGTTGTTGTTATGCACCGTTGAATCACTTGCGACTCATAGCGACCCTATGTACCACAGCCCTAAACTCTGCTCTGTCCTGTGCCAATCACACTGTCTCTGACACTCCCATCCCAACTACCCCAGTCACCGAATCAATCCACCTCATAGAGGGCCTTCCCCTCCTGAGCTGTCCCTCCACCCTCCCAAGCATGATGTCCCTCTCCAAGGACTGGTCTCTCCTTACAACATGTCCAAAGTATGTTAGACGGAGCCTCAGAATCCTTGTCTCCAAGGAGCTGCTCGGTTTAACCCTCTCAAGGATGAATCTGTTTGTTTTCCTAGTAGTCAATGGTACCTTCAATACTCTTCTCCAGAACCACAACTCTAAGGCAACAATTCTCCTTCTATCCTCCTTAGTCATTGTCCAACTCTCTGATGCATAACATAGTTTCCAAATTTTATTAGATCACCTTTCTTGGGAATTGGAACAAATATGGACCTCTTTAAATCTGTTGACCAGATAGCTGTCCTCCAAATTTCCTGGCATAAACTCGTGAGTGCATCCAGGCCTGCATCTGATAATTAAAACAAGTCAATTGGTATCATATTGACTCCTGGAGCCTTATTTGTTGCCAATGTCTTCAAAGCAGCTTTCACTTTCTCCTCCATTACCATTGGCTCCTGCACATATGGTACTTCCTAACATTTTTTCAGTATCACTCATTTCTTTTTGGTACAGTGATTCTGTGTATTTCCGCCATCTTTTTTTTTTTTTTTAATGCTTTCTGGGTCATTCAATATATTGCCCGTTGCAACTTTCAATATTGCGACTCAAGGCTTTAATTTGTTTTTCAGTTCTTCAGCTTGGCAAATGCAGAGTGAGTTCTTCCACTTTTATTCTCAAATTCCAGCTCTCTGCACTTCTATTATAATACTTTGTCTTTTGAGCTGCCCTTTGAAATCTTCTCTTCAGTTCTTCAGTATGTTCTCCCTTTGTTTTGGTTTCTCAATGGTCTAGTGCTAAAAATTGCACTAGTGCATCGAGACATCCTTGGAGACTTATTAAAATAAAAGAGATAGATGTCACAAGGATCTCTTTTTGTTTTAATTCCCAGGAGCAGTATTATTTGCCAAATCTGTAACAAAATTTGAATGGGTTGATTTATGCTGATACATGGTGTAAATGACCTCCTCATTGGTACAAATAGTTAAGTGATTGGTATCTAAGCAAAGAGTAGTAATCATATCCCCCAGAATACCCGGGAACAAAGGTTGGACAATCTTCTTCCACTGAAAATCCTTTGGGAACACAGTCCTACTGTGATGCACCAGGGGTCATTCTGAGATGGAATTGACTCAAAGACAACTTTTTTGTTTGATTTGGCTTTTGTTCAAGACGTTATAATATTCTTACATCATGAGTTGGTTGAGTGTCCCTGGGTGGTACAAATAGTTACCATACTGAGCTGAATGAATTAAGTTCACTCAGATAGGCCTAGGAAGAAAGACCTGGTGGTCCATATTAAAAAAAATCACAGCCATTGAAACTTACGGAGTATATATAGTTCTACTCTGACAAATACAAGATTGCTATGATTGGAATTTGCAGTTATGAGGACCGGATGTGATCATTATGCATGAAATACTTATCTCTTTACTTGGCTATAGTTAGTTGTTGTTGCTGTTATGCACCATCAAATTGCTTGAGAATCATAGTGACTCTGCATATAATGGCTCTGAAATCTGCCCTGTCCTAAGGCTGTCTGGCTGATCTTGACACACCAACGTGCATTATACCAATCACTGTGTCAATCTGGTCTTATCTGGGTCTTCTGATCTTGTGCTGTACCTTCACTCTTCCAAGCATGGCATCTTCCTGTAAGGACTGGTCCCTCCTGGCCACATGAAAAAAGTATGTGAGATGGAGCTTCAAAATCCTAGTCTCCAAGGAACAACTTGGTTTCACTCTATCTAAGCTTGACCTGTTTGTTCTCTTGGCAGTCCAGAGTATGATCAATACATTTCTCCATCATCATAACTTAAAGCAATCAATTCTTATGTCATCCTAGTCATTGTCCAGCTCTCCGATGCATACCAAGTAATTGCAAAGACCATGGCCTGGATCAGACACACCTTAGTCACTACACTGACTTCATTACTCTTTAGGACTTTGGAGAGATCCCTGACAGCAGACTTTCCCAGTGCAATCTGTCTTTTGATTTCCTGACTGTTGATGTCAAGAGTGTTGATTGTGGAGCCAAGCAAGTTTAAATTGTTAACAACCTCAATATTTTCTCCATCTATCATGGTGCTACCAATTGGCTCAGTGGTGAAAATCTTTTTCTTCTTGATGTTGAGCTTCAATTCATATTGAAGACTACAGTCATTGACCTCTGTAGCAAGTGCTTTAGGTCCTCCTCAGTTTCAGCAAGTAAGGCTGTGTCATCTACATATTGCAGGCTCTTTATGAGTCTTCCCCCAATCCTGATGGCACATTCCTCTTCATAAAGCCCAGCTTCTCGAATGATCTGTTCCACATATGATTAAAAAGTATGGAGACAGGGTACATGCCTGATGTACTTCTTTCCTGATTTTGTACTGTACAGTGTTTCCTTGTTCTGTTCTTATGACTTTTTCCTGGTTCAAGTATAGGTTCTCATAAGCACCATCAAGTGTTTTTGGATTGCCATTCTTTTCATGGTTAGCCATAATTTGTTGTGACTGACATGGTCAAATGCCTTTGCATAGTCAATGAAACACAGATAGACACTTTGGTACTCTTTCCACTCAACCAAGATCCATTTAACATCGCTCATACTGTCTCTAGTGCCATGGCCTCTTTTAAACCTAGTTTGTACTTCTGGTATTTCTCTGCCAATGTATTGAGTCATCTCAATATTGAGGCATCTCCTATTCTCACATTCATTCGGTTATCTTAGAAAGAGAGGTGTATAATCCAGAGTACTGATTTTTCCATGTATCCTCATGTACTTTTACTTTTCCAATAATTTCTTGAGTTTAGTTGCATTTTTGCATCTAGTTGTATACATTCTCAGTGGCTGGTGTCAAGTCTTCTGGGAGTTGGGGAGGGTGAATAGTTTAGAGTTATGGCTCCCTTTAGGGGCATCAAGCCAGTTCCCATATATACACTCTGTTCTCTGTGCAAGTACCTAGTTATCAGTTACTAAAACTGTGCTCTAGTCAATACCTGGTATAAATGGTTTTTTCAATTTTTTTTTCAGAAAGAAGAATGTTTTTGGCTTTGTGGAGTACTGGTGTTGCTATTCTGTGGCTCATTGTATAATGAGAGTCCAGCTATAAGAACCATCACCTGACACACTCAGTTATTACATTTATCCACTGAGGGCTAGCTTGATTTGAAAAACAGCTGAAAGGAAAAGTTTACATCTTGACAGGACAGTTACAGATTTTTTTTTAATAAGAAAGCAGGTGGTCCTATTAAAGATCAAGAGACCTGAATATCATTCCCACAGGTCTCTATATACCACATGGTGCCATAGTTAACATCTGCCAGGGTTGGAACTGATAACTATTTTCATTGAAGAGAATAAAAATAAGGGAAACGTTTCATGCAAAAAGTTTCATCTTGTTTACTTTATACTGAAATTCATTGCCGTTAAGTCTTTGCTGACTCCTCCTGCAGGTTTTCAGCAGAGGCTGTAAATTTCACAGGCGGAAAATTGCCCATCTTTCTCCCATGGAGTAGCTGGTGCATTTGAACCAGCAGAGAGCCATTGCCTTTGGCTAAACAATACAATTCTTATAGATCAGATCACCAGAGCTCAGTATGTAACAGCCTTAAAAGAGAATAATTATTGATACACCTATTTTTAATGTAAAGTTAATAAAAATTCAGAAATATTAAGGAACTTGACCAAAGTCACACCTCCTGACTAGAAAACCTGAGATTAGGAATCAACTTCCCAAGGAAGAGTGCCAATTTTCAATTAGCATTTGGTATGGTGCTTACCTGTCTAATAGCAGGGCAAGGCTGTTATCCAGGAAGTTACATGTGAAGAGGACAATGCCAGTGCTGTCAGCCAGAGGAAGCCCCTGTGAACACCTGTTTGGTAGTGTAGTTCACGTGCAGGAAAACATCAAATCTCTTTGATTCCTGAAAGCATTCGTCAACTTGCAAAGGCTGTTTGAGGTTTGATACTGACTGGCTGGCATTACATGTGTGGTATTTTGTGATCAGAGGCAAACTGCCAACAGACTACAGTTGCCATTAGTGCTGCCAGATGACAACCTATGCAGACAGAGAACATAACTACCTATTGTTTGTGCTTTGTGCTTCCTTGTCCTGGCTGAGTCTGCAACCAGACCTTCAAACCAGGCTATTTGGTTCAACCACCTGCGGGGAGTTGCATTTCTGTCACAGATAAACGGATTCAGAATCTGCATTTTAATGAGATCCTGAAGTGGTTCTTATATTGTTCTTAGTTTTTCCGTGAGCCAGAACTGACTCATAGCTGACCTTCCAGCAGGTATTCAGAGGCTGTAAATTACAAGGGAGGAGATTTCTGATTTTCATCTTGCTTGTGGATTCAAGTTTTAGGTTGGCATTGAAACTCCTTATTCACTAGGCTAGAACTTATTAAAATGTAGATTTAGCATAATTGGGGTAGAAAGACCAATTCTCAGCAAGACGTGAAACCAGAATGAATTTGTTTGCCTGGAATTCATCAGTCTTGAGAAATAGGGTGTGACTCCTTCTTATTTGGTGTTAATAACTCAGGAGCTCAAAGTTTTACACACACACACACACACACACACACACACACACACACACATTCACACACACCTCTTCAACATCCACAATGTGATAAAAGTACGTAGCTTTGCTTTCTAAAAATGTAGCATAGCTATAGCTGACCCTCTGAACAGAGGACTTAACTACTCTCATTGACCTTGGCCTTTCATAATTCTCTGTGGTTGCCATGGCCATGGGGAAAAGAGAGCCAGCATCATCCATTCTAGATTAGAATGTCCGTTCAAGTCTTAGAGGGCACCTTGATGCTTCAGTTTCCTCAATTCACCACATGGGGTGAGGAAAACCTCTATATGTCATGGGGACAGGGACTAGATAAACAATGTAAGTGGTGTGTTTACAGATATGCAAATAAGCATGCAAATTAGACTCCTGTAGGCTTCATTTAGAATGTAATTTAAAATTAATTAAAAATTAAGAGGTAAATTAGAAGCGAACATTCAACACCATATGGGAAAATATACATATTTATCAGAATGGCATATATGTATACCGCGTGGACGGGAGCTAATTGTGATGTGTGCAGAACACCTCCATTTTGATATTGCATAAAATCATTGTGAAGAAACTCTATATGTTGCAGGAATTATATTTTAGCACTCCATGAATTAAAAGTCACTCTAATTTAACGAATAAATGCATACATTTCAAATGCATTGAACTCATTGTAAACTTCTACTAAAGGACAGAGCATTTTATGATTGGAAAGTGAAACGATAAATCAGGTACAGTTTACCTCCATATGCTATAAAATATTTGTGAAGCTCATTTTTCTCAAATGGGGTCATTGAACACATTCACCCTGGCAGGCCTTTTGCATATTGTTAATATTCGATCTATACTTGCAAAGTAATGATTTCCTTCTCTCAGCCACACAGGAGTTCAGGGTGATTAATGAATTAATGGCTGCATCCACACAAGGCCAAAACAACTCATTGAAAAGTGAAAAATTCAATCAATCCACTGACTGTTTTGTCTACAAAACAACCAAACAAAATCTGTGATTGATTTTCTTTTCACTGAATTGATTGCTATTTTTTGGCAACTTTATTGAATTAACAAATTGCTTGATACAACCAGAGTGTGCACAGTGTTAAGGGAATGCTGGAAGACATTTTTATACTATCTCTTATAGTACATGAAAGCAATGACTCAACATGTAATACCTATGTAAGAAAATTGCAGTTACTCCACTGTTTGGCTAGCTTGCACAAGACATTTAATTGCACTGTGATACAAGTTCAATGAAAGAGGAGATACAAAGCTCATCTGAACTTTTTTTTTCAACTCATAGAGAGAGACTCTGAAGTTAATGGGAGTAAAATTATCATAGAGTTGTTATGTTATATAGAAAAAGAAAGATAATCCAAAAGCAGTGTGGTCAACAAAAATAAATTCTTACAGCTGAAGTTTTGAGGGGGAAAAAAAAGCACAGCAACAAACTATCGAGTACATTAAGAATTTCGGAGTACTATTTCTAAGATAAAATGAGGCAGTGTTAAGTCAGAGAAACAGATATGAGAAGTTAAAAAAATAGTTAAGAAAAAAAATTGCATGGTTTTGACCAATATACAGATGTAGAGAGTGTCCTAATATAATTAAACATTCTTAATACAAATAGTTAATTATGTGGATTTCTCTCTGTACACTGTAATGGTTTTTTATTTAGTAATGTTAACAGACTCCGGCTGGGGAAAAAAAAACCCTCAAAACAAACATACAATATTTTTTGAAATTGTTGGCATGGAGAGTAGGTTAAACACACCTGTTAAGGAGTCAATTAACATTTGGAACAGAAAGGTAGAGGAGAAAGTATACTGTGGGCAGCTTCCCTTTAATTCATCTTGATTTAAAGGTACCACAGGTTGTAAAGAGGGGAGGAATGTCATTATTCTCTGCTTCAACTGAATATGAAGAATCAGTCTTAAACATCAACATAGAAACTAGCTTGCTCAGTCTCTTCTCCAACTTTCTTAACTTACAAATGAATCCGTAGAGGTTCAGAAAGGTAAGATGGCCACTCTAAGGTCATTTGACTAACAGTGCTGAAGGTGTAAGAGGCTTCCAGATTTCCTGACTCTAAGACTGAGAAATAGTTCCATCCAGAAACAGCATGTGTGAAAATGAAAAACAAAGTGCTGTCAAGTAGCCTGTGACTCATAATGAACCTATATACAACAGCCCTAAACCCTGCCCTATGCTATGCCAAACTTACTGTTTCTGACACACCTATCCTCATTACCCCAGTCACTGAATCAATCCATCTCATTGAGGGGTTTCCTCTCTTGTGCTGTCGCTCCACCTTCCTAAGCATGATGTCCCTCTCCAAGGACTGATCCCTCCTTGCAAAGTGTCCAAAGTATGTCAGCTGGAGCTTCAGAATCCTTGCCTCTAAGGAGCAGCCTGATCTCCTCTCTAGGATGAATCTATTTGTTCTCCTAGCAATCCATGATATATTCAATACTCTCCTCTAGCACCACAGCTCAAAGGTATCAATTTGTCTTCTACCATCCCTAATCATTGTCCAGCTTTCTGATTCATAGTAAGTAATTGCAAAGACTATGGTCTGGATCAGGCACACCTTAGTCTCCAGACTGATATCATTGCTCTTCCTTACTTTGAAGAGATCTCTGACAGCAGACTTTCCCAATGCAATTTCTCTTTTAATTTTCTGGCTGCTGGTACCAAAAGTGTTGACTGTGGAGTCTAGCCGACTAAAGCTGTTAACAATCTCAATCTCTTCACCATCTATCATGATCCTCTAATCAATCTAGTAAAGGGTAAGATTTCAAAATCCGGAAGGAAATATATGAATTCATTTCAAGAACTACATTTGAAAACATCTTATAGTTAATAGGGAGACTCACATTGTTAAGAAGAAAGTTGAAGAGGGGCCATTTAAAGCCCGTTTCTGGTTTATGAAATTTAGTGTCACAAGAAGTTGAACTGTTTTGATTAAATGAATGTTTCCATTTCCAGGAGTGTGGGCCATTCCAAAGGAGAACTTCTCTGCTAATTCCAAAAGAAGACTCTGAAATACAAAAAGAGGAAGAATATGATGAACTTCTGAATTTGAAATTTGTTTTGATGTTGGACACAGTATCAAAATAGACTATAAAAAATAGTACTTTTTTATTTCCTTTGGAGAAAAAAAAATGCTAAGAGAGGAATTTTTGTGTTGGTGGAGAATATCTAGCATACCATAGACTGCCAAAAGAACAAACCAATCTGCCTTTGAAGAAATGCAGCCAGTGTGTTCCTTAGAAGTAAGGAGGGTAAGACCTAGTCTCCTATGCTCTGAGGATGTCACTAGGAGCCTTATGCCTGGAAAAGTAGAAGGTCAGCAAAGGAGAGGAAGTCCCTTAATGAAATGCATTGTAACAGCAGCGACTTTGAAGGATGTGCAGACTATGTGTTGAACATGGGACAGGTGTAAGTTCAAGTACATCCCATTGCACCCAACAACAGGGCTGTCAGTGCAACACTCAATGTGTCCAGACAGTTCCAACCCAGGGAGATCCTCCATCAGGTTTTCAAAAATGTAAACTTTAATGGAACGAGACTTCCCACCTTTCTATCTTGGAGGTGGATTTGAACCACTGAACTTTTGATACATTATGTACTGTAGTTAGTGTTGTAGTAAGGAAGAGAAAAAAAAAAGGCAGGAAAGATTGTGTTCAGATGAAGTCAGACTGGTAAAAAAGCCATGGCTGAGCATAATTAAGGTAGAGTTTGACAGACAGGGTAGGAAAGGCTGGATATGCATTTGAGTTAAATGCATTTTAACCAAGTGTCCCCATAACTCTGATGCTTCTCTTGGGAAAATTGACAGCTTGTCACTATAAATTGTAATTCTGTGTTGTCACCATGTATTCATATTCAGTGCATGTAATGGAGGTGTTTGCTCACCATCAACCTAAACCAATGGCAAACGAAAATAATAATAATCTTTCTAGGGAACAGCTATTATTAAGTAGGGGATGGAATTAGGGACCATGGGCTCCTGGAAGTCAAGAACTGCTGAATTTTAATGGGAATTCAAGTTGGCTTATGTACTGATGGGACGAAGAGTCAGAGTTAGTAAAGGTTTGGGAGGAGAGGGATATTAATGATGGGAGCTGATCTAGCAGCACACTTGGTTTTCAGCCCAAAAAAGTGGGAAGAAGGAAATAAGGTGGTCTGTTGTGTATTCACATCCCTTCTTTTATTTGTCTAGCAAAAAACAAACAAACAAACAAACAAAACCCCCAAAGCCAACAAAAACAACAAAAAACCAAACCAAAAACTCCACAACAAACCCCAAATAAAAGGAAAACCAAAAAAATCAAACTGCAGTCTGTTCCAACTCACAGTGACCCTGATATCTGACTTCTGAAGCTTTCAATCTCAACAGGAGACAGCCCATCTTTCTCCTACAGAGCAAATGGAGGATTTGAACCCCAGAGATGTGACACACTACCTACTGTGCCACACAAGGTAGGTAAATCTTAAAGGTCAAGACTCTTATTAAGGACTCTTGAGACTCTACTTAAGGTTTTTGAGACTCCTAAATGGGCTGACAGTCAGCAGGACAAAGTGTCCCTAAATAGTTAAAGGGAAAACATCTAGTAAGAGAGGGGAGAGGAACTCGTCCTCATTGCATGTTACTTCTGAGCATCTCTCCTTTCCCACTGCTGAGAATCCTGAGCCATTAGCCATGGGACTGACATTCAGCTGGGGGACCGTGAAGCCCCCTTCCTTCTCTGTTCTCTGCTCATTGTCTTCATAGGGAGAGAAGTGGGGGCTAAAGGAAGGCTGCTTGAAAGACAGAGCAATTTGATTCTGAAGAAACTGGTTATTCCCTAAAGGGACCGTTTGAATTATTGCATCAAACTAAATTTAAACCAGGTTAGACATTTAGTTAATTTATTTTTCTCTAACCAGCAGGTGGAAGTTTCGAAGACGACAGGATTATAGACAAAATAAAGGCACTACATTTGCTCTGATGAAAAAGTCTCTTCATATTTTCACATCCTATTGGCTTTCTGGGAAAAACACAGAGATTCTTAGGGAGAAATAATCTCAACGTTGATGTGATGGATTAAAGATGGGAAAACGCAGCCTACAACGTTTAATGGGAGCATTAATCTGCATCTCCACACAAAGATAAATGGGACTGAATTTAGTTTGAAAAAATTAGGTGAACTCAGCAATGTGATTATTTAATTCTTCAAAGAAACATAGTATTTGGATTAATGGAATTTTCCTCTGTGCTTGATTTTGGGATCTATTTGCAGTCTTAACATGAGAAGAAATTTTTTTCCCCATAAAATCTTTTGTAGACCTATCATGAGCCAGATTTTAGAAATTATTTCATTTGAACTATGTGGTGGAGTGTTTAAGCAAAGGATACTTTGTAAATGGGGTAAATTAAATTTAATTCAACAGGTAATGACTGTGCCTTTATTTGGTGCAGGGCACTTGATTGGAGTTGAAATGGAAAGGGAAATCAGGGGTGGAGGACCATGATGAGGGAAAAAAGGCCGAGTGTAATTCTTTTGGAAGATTCACAATAGCCTTCAGAGAAGAGATGACCTTTAAGATGGGCTTTGGAGAAGACGATGCTTCCCATACGTGGACATAGTTCCTGAGAAAGGTATTTGTACTGAATAAATGTGGCTGTTTGAAAAATGGAGACACCACCATAACAGCCAGTCCAATGATCTGATGAGCCTGATTTTCATGGAATGGGCATAAGGGAAGGTGGGCTTGGGTAAGTCAGAGAGAGATGATGAAGAGAATATATTAAAAAGGAAGGTGGTAGCTGGGCTGGAACACAGAAGGGATCAAACCACCTTACGATCTATAGGGATTTCAGTGCCGGAGATTTAAAAACAAGGTCAGCAAAATCCAATTTCTTTGACTCGGTCTAGGCTCGGGAGATGTCAGTGTCTGGATGAGAAGATTCCGAGCTGTGGTTGTCCGGGCTCTGCCTTGGGTAGTCCTTGCTTGATAAGACTGGAGTCTTCAAGTCTGGCTCCTCCTTTTAGTGTTTTGAAGGTCTCTGTTGGATTATCTATTCTGCTGAAGAGGCACACATGAGTCACCACCCTGGAGACAGAGCCAGCAGAGTCATTTACCAGAGAGCAGAAGAAGCACAGAGAAAACTCAGAGAAAAGGGAAGCTCTCCAATGCCCAGTTAGCTAGAGGTGAGAAATGGCAAGGATTTCAACACAGCTGCAAATCCTGCTTCACCTCTTAACTTCAAGCAAAACAACGAAACCCTTTTATGGTATATTCCAAAACCTCTCTGTAGGCTGGTATTTGTAATTTGTTATTTGAGTGTAACACCTGTGTTGGTTCATTCTCCCACAAATTCCTAGGGTAATTAGTTTCATAGAATATTGCTACATTGGCATATTTCCCCTGCTCCCATCACTCCTGGGAATATCCGAACTAGAAGACAGGTACTCTTATCACAGGGTTATATTAATAAATTTAATTAACATAAAACAACATTAATTCAGCGGCTGGCACCTGAGGCTGGCAAGCCTTCCCTTTTCTCACACACCAAATTGCTGATCTTGTGAATGTCTGCCAGTTTGCTGGTTTTTTTAAGTCAGGTGTACTGAGGTATAATTTACATAAATTTTTCTCTTTTTAGGAGTATAGTTTTATGTGTTTTGACAATTGTAAACAGTAACCACATTGAGACAGGGGGCTATTCCCATCATCCAAAAAATTGTCTCATTCTACCTTCAGCTCCTGACAGCCACGGATTTATGTTATAGTTTTCTTTTTAAAGGCATTTCAACTAAATTGTATGGTGTGTAGCCCCTTGAGCAGTTTCCTCCACTCAACGTAATCTACCGTTCAAATTCATCCATGCTGTTGAAGGATCAGCATCTTTTGCCTTTTGATTGATGAGAAGTTTTCCATTTGTATGTTGTGCTGCAGTAACATGTGTATTTCTAAAATGCTAAGGGTCACTATGAGTCATGCTTGACTTGAGGACATCTAACAACAAGTGATGCTCCTGAAAGCAACAGATGTACTCTGACTGACTCTTTGCTCTTCTGAAATCTTCAAATGTCATGCGTTATTACTGCCTATTTCTGGAATGATAGCCTGCCCTTCTCCCTTCTTAGTCAACAACACAATTCTTTGCCTGCTAACACTAATTATTTCTCTGATAGTGAACAATAAGTTGAGTTGTTATTGTTGTTAGATGCTGTTGAGTTCAGTATGACCTATAGCGACTCTATGAACAACAGATTTGAACCATGTCCTATTCTGTGCCATTCTTACACTTCCTGACATATTAGAGCAGTCACAGTGTCAATCCACCTAGTCGAGGGTCCTCCCCTCCTTCGATGACCATTCCAAGCATCATGTCGCTCTTCAACGAAAAGCCCCTCCTAGCAACATATCCTAAGTGTGTAAGGTGAAGCCTCATCTTTGCCTCCAAAGAGCACTCTGGCTGCTCCATCTCCAAGACATGTTTGTTCTTTTGGCATTCCTGAGGTATTCTGTACTCTCCTCCAACCCCACAGCTCAAAGGCATCAATTCTTCTTATGTCGGCCTTATTCATTGCCCAGCCAGATGCATAGCAAGTGATTGAAAAGACCATGACTTGAGTCAGATGCACCTAATCTTCAAACTGACATAATTGCTCTTCAAGGATTTGGAGAGCTCCTTAACTTCAGACTTTCCAAGTGCAATGCATCTCCTGATTTCCTGACAACTAGTACCAAGGGTATTGATTGTGGCTCCAATAAGATCAAGTTGTTGACAATTTCACTCTTTTCTCCATCTGTGATGATATTGTCTATCAGTGTACTAGTAAGAATCCTTGGTTTTTTGACAATGAGATACAATATATAACGAAGGCTGTGTTCTTTGATCTTTTGCAACAAGGGCTTCAAGTCCTCCTCACTTTCAGCAAACAAGGTTGTGTCATCTGGATAATGCAGGTTGTTAATTTGTCTCCTTCTGATCCTGATGTCACATTCTTCTTCATAGAGTCCAGTTTCTCATATAATTGGCTCAGCATACTAATTGAATAGGTGTGGAGAGAGAATACACCCTGATATATATTCCCTTTATAATTTTAAAACATGTAATATTCCTTTGCTCTTTTTGCACAAGAGCCTTCTGGTCTAGGTATAGGGTTCATCAATAACCTGCATTATACAGATGATATAATCTTGCTTGCTAAATGTGAGTACCTGAAACACTTGTTAGAGAAGATCAAATTATGTAGACTTCAATATGGATTGTGTCTCAACATCAAGGAAAAACAAATCACACATCCTTACCATTGGATCAACAGCCGACTTCAGAATGAATGGAGAAAGATTGAAGTTGTCAACATTTTCATTTTACTTGGATCCAAAATCAACATCCATAGTAACAACTGTTGGGAAATCAAAAGCTGTGCTGCATTGAGAAAATCTGCTGATAAAGAGCAAAGATGTTGATTTAAATTATGGATAGGTACATCCTAGCCACACCAGTTTCTTGTCAATTACTTGCAATGCATCTGAAAGATGGACAATGAATAAGAATGACAGAAGAATCAATTGTCTTTGAATGGTGGTATTGGAGAAGAATATAGAGTATCCCATGGACTGCCAAAGAATAAATAAGTCTGTGTTGGATGAGGTGTAAAGAGGGTTCTCTTCAGAGGCAGAGATGCTGAAACTTAGTCTCACATACTTTGGACATATTGTCTAAAAGGGCTAGTCCTTGGAAAAAGGCATGATGCTGGTAAAGGTGAAGGGTCAGAGAAAGAGAGGAAGCCTCTCAAAATGGATTGACACAGTGACTGTGACAGTGGGCTTCAGCACACCAGAGTGTGTAAGCATGGCACTGCATAGAGCAAAGTTCAGATCTATTCTTCAAAAAGGTTCCTGTGAGTTGTGGTCAACTTGATGGCACCTGACAACAACAACATCTACCATACATCTTAAATCTAAAGAGCTTTGCTTTTGTTTCATATATCTTACATATACACTAGAAGATGAGAAGGGGTAGTATGTAGTGTTCAAGTAAGGAGATAGATTTAATAATGGTAGTTTCTAAATGACACTTCAGGATGTCCTAAGTTTACTGAGAGTGAGCCCTGAGACTTTCTTTCTCAGAAATTAGGACCCAAATATCAGCACTGACTCGTGCATGGTGACCCCATGTCTGTCAAAGGAGAACTGTGCTCCATAGGGTTTTCAACAACTTATCTTTCAGAAGTAGATCTCCAGGTCTCTTCTGAGGCACCTTTGGGTAGATCTTACCCTTCAACATTTCAGTTAGCGACTAACTGCATTAACCATTTGCACCATTAACCAGGGACTCCCAGGAATTAGGAATGTCTTCAAGAATAGCCATGTCTCGGTAGCCTAGCACAGAAGTTAGTTGATGTTTAATTATTAATTGCTTATAGTAGTAAAGGAGCTCAGGTGACATGGTCTATAGAGAGGGACACAGCTGATGGCAAACATCCACCAGTTCCATGAGATAGCTGGCCAATCTTTTCAGCAGCAGATACACAGCGGAGGGGCAGCTATGAGTTGGTTCCAACTTGGCAGCAGAGAGGTTTTTTTTAAGGTTTTGCATTTTAATAGCAAGTTTCAGACTGAGGGGTGTCTGTGTATGTGTGTGAAGTGCTTCCATCTGAGACTTTGTCATAAAGGAATTTTGGGATTGAACTCTAGAACTAAGTTTCTAATTCCTTTTTGGTTAATAATTTTTTTTCTTCTTTCCTCACAGCACTAGTCTTTTCCCCCACTCTTCACTTGCTAGCACTCATATTTCTGTACCTGTTAATTAAGAAAACAAAAAAGAGACTATGACTTGACTTTGCTGGTACAAGAGTTAAAGAAACCTTCAGCAGCAATTGAAAATAGTGGTGCGGAGATGCGTGAGACAGGCCTGCAGACTCTCTCCCCTCCTTGCAAGGGCCTCGGGCAGCAAGGACCCCTGGGTTAGGGGAAAATGGATGGGCTGATGTGACATTTTTATTTTATTTTATTCTTTCCTCTGCTTCATTTATTTCTTGTTCAGCACTTATACTGCTGGCTGAGAGAACAAAATAAAGGTCATGGATCATAACATGTCTCGGCTGGAAAGAATCTCGGGCATCCTTTAGTCCAAGAACCTTATTTTACGGATGAAGAAACTGAGTCCAGAGCGACGCATTGCCTCACCCCATTTCAAGCCGCTTATGTACCAGCTGGAGCCAGAAGCATCCTCTGCCTCACGACTTCCAGCTTCATGTGTTTCCACAGAGCTGTGTAGAGCTCTGGGTCCCTCTCGTCCTAAACCACGTAAGATATACCTGCAGTTTGTGTATTAGTCGGATGCAGCTAATAAAACACATTTTTTCAAGTGTTAAAAAGCTTGCTTTTCAACTTCAATTTGTTTGAGATCCTATTTACAGAAAAAGCTTTTGTTTATTTGAGAAGGCAGCTGGTTTGACCAGTATAAAGTAGTAGAAAGTTTTCTTCTAGTTGGTTACTATATATATAATGTGTTGGTGTACTGGAGAATATCGATCCAGATAACGGCAACATTTTCAGATAATATATATCAAAACCTAGATGGGATTTGGGTTCTGTGCTGCTTTCTCCACCCTGGTGGAGCTTTCTGTCTGCAGATGGTCCCGTTGCCATTCCCACAGTGCCCTGCAGAGGGCAGCCTTGACTTTCCAGTGTTTTACTGTTGCTGAAAAAGCTCAGGCCTTTACCTGGAATGGAATGGGCTTGTTTGTCACCTAAGTGCAAATGTCATTTTAGCACTTCGCTGGTCACAACACCTTTCCTGGCCTTTATAGGAAATGACATATTCTTGTGTTCTTTGTCTCCAACATATGCTGCAGAAAGGCACGAGGCCATTATTATGCTTTCAAAGGTTGGAAAGAGAATGCAGAGACCTGTAGGCCAAATACCAGGGAGCACCAAGAACACAAATCAGGTTACAGTGTCACCGGGGTCTCTCGGAAAAGGAGAGGAAAGAAAGGATTGGCTTTGTGTCCTGTTGCTATTAACAAGCTTGCCACTGTCATTCCTTTTCCCTGGGTCAGAGGGACATTTAGACAAGATTGGCATTCCTCTGGCCAGATGGGTTTTCCTTTCTTCCAGCTTACTCTGCCTTCCTGGACCCCCTTCGCCTCACTCTCTCCAGCCATCTGCCCAGTCTGGTGTGGTACTGGGCACTTAGATCTCTTTATCGCCCCTTGAGCTGCTCTTGGCACAGAGGCAGCAGCTGAGAGGTGCTGCTGAAAGCATGTCCAACTTGCAAGCGATGGCAGGTGCCAGGGACCCATTGATCCACAGCATGTGATCACTGAGGAAGGAAAGTTAGAGTGATTTTATGGCCTATTACAGCGTCACTTTCTCAGGAGGCTTAAATTCTGACAAGTAACTCCATCCTACCTGGGTCTTTAAGACATTGAAATGGAAACGTGCTTTTAATTATAGTAATTACTGCTCCTGGCTATGGCTGGCTCAGAGTGGCTAGTGGCAGGGGAGCATTCTTCATTCCCCAGGGGTCTTGTTGGCATATTACTTCTTCTAATCAAAAAGGACACCTATCATCGCTTCCATAATGCTGTTATGAAGCACTCCCACCACATGTCCCTCGTACCCAACGAAACAAAAACAAAACCAGTTACCACCAAGATGATTCCAGAATAGGACTGTGGTCCATAGGTTGCAGAAGTAGCTTGCCAGGCATTTCTTTTGAGATGCACCTGGGTGGACTCCTTCACCAATTTATAGTTAGTGAACAGGTATACTAACCATATGTATCACCCAGTGATTCCCTACCTGATCTCCTTTATACATATAACCTCATTTAGTCCTCTTCCTCAGCAAATCCTCTCAGGGAGGCACTATTACGCCTTCATCCTTGAATATCCTGTCTGAGGCAGAGAGAGGTTAGAAGATTGCTTTGCTTGAGGCTGTGTAACTAGTGAGCAGCAGAGCTTGGCTTAGCTTCAGACCCAGGAGGACTGGCTCTACTCCCTGCTTCTCAGCTCTGCACTTGCCAGAGGCAGCAGTGAACTCACTAGCTGTGATCAGAGTTACCCTTCAGAAGGTATGAAAATTCTGTCTCAGTTTCTCCAGAATGTTGTATTATGCAGTATAGAGGAGAGTAGGACCCTCTCCAAAGTGCTAAAGAGCAGGGATGTCAGTTTAAACACTAAGGTGCACCAGATCCCAGCCATGTTTTTTTTAATTGCTTTTTATACATCTGATAGCTGGACAATGAATAAGGATGGCAGAGGAATCAATGCCCTTGGATTGTGATGTTGGAGAAGAGTACTGAATATACCATGGATTGTCAAAAGAACAAGCAAGATCTGTCTGGAAGGAAGTGTGGCCTCTCTTTAGAGGAAAAAAAATGGTGAAATACCATCTCATATACTTTGGGTATGTTTCCCAGAGGCCTTATGCTGGGAAAGATGGAGGGCCAGAAAATGAGGAAGATCAAAATCAACAAGATGGATTGACAAAGTAATTGGACCCTGGCTAAGTTTATGTCTCATGTTTGTCGTTGATTTGGTGGCATTTAACAATAACAACAACAGTAACAGAAGGCAGGATTCAAATGCCTTTACCTTCTCTTATAGCAGGACCACCCTTCTTGCTTGGATAGTTTTAAGCATGCTGTCAACTTCAGTGTCATAGTTTCATAGAAGCACTCACGCCAGCTGTTCCTGTGGATTCCAAGGGCAAAGTTTTTACCTTTACATTTATTTATTATGCAAGCACTGATTGGGACACTGCTTTATGCTGGCACCAAGTTGGGTTTGGAGGGTATAGCGTCATAAGGCATGATCATGCCATCCATGGTCAGCTGAGAGATGGGTCACTATGAAGGACCAGAAGTCTGTGTATGCACTCTAGGGCTCTTCTAAAGAAGACTGATGTGAAGTCCTTCTGCAAGGTTTTTCTAAGTGGGCTGGGATTCAGAGTCCCAGTAAACAAAACTGTAAGTCCTGGGCTCTAGAATTTACCACCAGCGTCAAAGAAGCTGCCTGGAATGCACCAAGCTATATACCTCATTATAACCCCTAACAGCAAGGAGGATAAGTTAAAACACCCACGTGGACTGGGTGGGCGAAGCTTTACTTTCCAAAGCACTCTCCAATACTCCTCTGTCAACACCACCTAGAATGTATTCCCAGGCCACTTGGCTGCTACACTCTAGTTTCATGAGGTTGGTCCTGGAAATAGGAGTCTGTGTTCTGCTTTGGAATCCTAAGAATAAGAGCCCCAAAGTCTTATTAGCCTTCAAGCAGTCCACGAAGAAGAAGACAGGAAAGGAGAAAGAGCACCATCCGGTTTGAATGTGGGGACAAAAGTGTGATAAGGGAGAAGGAGGAGACAACACAAGGCATAAATGCTAAAGGAAATAGAGCGGCTGGACAACTGGCACCTCTATGGAAAATAGGCCTCTGGTGCTCATTCTGCCACCGACTGCAATTCGAATAGGGAGGGACTCTTATTACCCCCACTTCACAGATGAGCAAGCTGAGGCACGCAACAGCTAAATTGCTCTCTTAAGGGCACATAGGAAACAAGTGACAGAACCAGCACTCAATCCAGGCAGCCTAGCTCCAGTGCTCCTAGCCACGCTATGCTTCTTCTGGAAGTCAAAACGGCCTATGCATCAGGAGGGTCAGATCATTGAGAAAAAAGACAGGAAAAATGTGATTGCCTTGCTAAAGGCACTTAAGAAATGCTGTGTGTAGAGTAGCATGAAACGCTTCAGCTTGGTAGGGCCTGCTCCTTTCTTCTGCCGAGGCAGTGGATGAGTTAGTCTACTATTTCAGCGCTCAGTTTGGCTGTTAGAGGGCTAACTGCATGGGTGGCAGGCAGGCATCCTCGGATGCTGCGTGATTGGGCTGCGGCAGAGACCGTGTTTCCTGTCAACAAGCCTGTCAGTCAGCACCGAGTCCCTAGTTTTAGGATGGAAGAGTCTGCTGACTGGGAGAGCTTATGCACGAATCCTGCCAGAAATCTCTGTCCAGATAGGAAACAGATTTTTGAAAAAAAGACAATGTATAGCTCACAGAACCGCAAACAACCAGACCAAAGAGCCAGCCTCTAAGAAAACCTCAGCCCGATTCGCAAGGGAGAGGGAGGGCTGACGTATATAATTCCCTTTTGGTGGTTCGATGAGGCCTTTCCTGATTTTGTTGTACTCCCTACTCTTCACACCCGGCTGATCTGCCTTCTCGTTCCTCGGTGGCGCAATGATGTGCTGCAATTATTTGTTTAGCTGTCTGCCTCTTCAGCGAGGCTGTGAATTCTAAAGCCAGGAACGGTGTTTTATTCACCTGAACATTTGCAGAGCGTGCGATGGTGCTTGCTGCACAGTTAGCAACTTAAAAGCATCGTGAATGTTTTCTGAACGGACATGAATGGATGATTAAGGAATACATTCTGCAGTTAGTCCAAGAAATGGCATATAAAGCAAAATGCCATCATGGATACTGAAGATAATCTTCACATTTTCCAGTAAATAGTCTGCCCTAGATTCTGAGACACGCACAGAGGAACACACACATGCATACACAGAGGGAATATGTGTGTGTCTGTTCTGTGCATACACAATACATAAGAATGCGTGCATGCGCGCGCGCGCGCGCACACACACACACACACACACACACACACACACACACACGCCTTACAATTAATTCCTGTGCCATTTGGGAATCTGTAAGGGAGGGTTTGGAGAGAAAGTTGCATCAGGTGATTGTAGTTTTGAGTGTTCTCCAATTCAAGAAGCCTGCCATGCTTACAAACAGTTTGCATAATACCTTGTTCATTAAGACCCATAAATTAGCGCTGTTTTAATTGATTCCCCAGAGGCTGTAAATAAAATGACACTAAATGACAGTAAAGCAGGGACTGACACTGGATAGGTGTTTTCCTTTCCCCCCCACGCTCCTGCTTTCTTCCTCCTGTCTGGGTTCCCTGAGCTGTGACAACATTTCCCTCTCACACACTGGCGTTTGTGCAAGGCCTTTCAAGAAAAGGCCAATACCCTGAGCAGGCCCCAGGCCTTCAGAGCCCTCCCTCACCTTCTGAGTTTGGCGTGAGGAGTTGCCAGGGCAAGCTGTCTATGCAAAAGGAGGAAGGTATGGTCAGGCGGCAAACCCAGAGCAGCAATTTTGCTAATTATGGAAACAACTCTAATTGTAGAATCAAAGCCTTGATCCCTCATTAAAGCAATTTCAGTCATAAAGTGCAGTTGCCACTGGCTTCACCATAGTGCCCTGATCTCGGGCTGTTACCTGGAATACTCTGGGAATGGTCAGAAACCTCATATTTAGTGAGACCCATTCTGTTCCAGACTGTGCTCTCAGGGGCTTTCACACGAGATTTTGTACAACAATCCAGATCAATTGGTAGAAATTTCTCCCCAGAGATGCAGAGGGGTTAATTATTTGGCTCAAGGTCACACAGTCTGCAAGTAACAAAGCCAAAATTTAAACTGTGTAACTGCAAAGTATGTTCTTTCCATATTTAAGCTGCTGTGATTTCATCATAAGAGGACTGGAAAAGAGACACTGGCCTTCTCCTCTGCCTATTAATGCTTGACTCAGTGAACTGCACAGATACAGTGACTGCAGCAATGGGCTCAAGTGAAGAAACAGCTCTAAGGAGGGTGTGGGACGAGGAAAGGTTTTTGTTCTGTTGTACACAGGGATCCAATGAGCTGGAGCAAACGTGACAGTATCTAACACCAGCAATCATGACATTGCAAACAGAAATTTGGAGACATGCATGAATAATTCAGCTTTTATGTAAAACAATGTGCTACCTCTCAACATTGACAAACCAGGCATGCTGAAACTGAGGTGAACCTGAAAACACTTGTTGCAGAAGGTCAAGGACTACAGCCTTCAATATGGATTGAAGCTCAACAACAAGAACACAAAGATTCTCACCACTGGGCCCATTGGCAGCACCATTATGAATGATGAAGAGATTGAGATTGTTAACAGTTTTAGTTTGCTTGGCTCCACAATCAACACTCTTGGTACCAGCAGCCAGGAAATCAAGAGATTAATTGCATTGGGAAAATCAGCTGTCAGAGACCTCTCCAGAATACTGAAGAGCAACGACATCAGGCTGGAGATTAAGGTGTGCCTGACACAGATCCTGGCTGAATACAAAGGATACTAGAAGAATATCTATTGGTTTTTTTTATTGCCTATGCAAAAACATTTAATTTTGTGGATAATACCAAACTTTAGCTAACATTGAGAAAAAATGGAAATTCGGCAACACTTAATTATAGGAAACCTATCAGAGGAATGCGATTGACACAGGATAGAGCAGGGTTTAGGGCTGTTGTACATAGGGTCGCTATGAGTTGCAAATGACTCGACGGCACATAACAACAACAACAACAACATCATACAAAGAAAGGGAACAATGCATGGTTTACAATCAGGAGAGGAATCTGTCAGGCTGCACTCTTACACCTTTTCAAGTTGTATGTTGGGCGAATCATTCAAGAACATAGACTTTATGAAGGAGAATGTGGCATCAAGATTGGAGTATGACTCATCAACAATCTGCATTATGCAGATGACACAAATCTGCTTGATAAAACTGAGAACTGGAGGCATTTGCTGCAGATATTGAAGGATTACAATCTTCAATATAGACATCAAGAAAAGAAAAATCCTCACCACTGCGCCAATAGGCAACATCGTGATAGATGGACATAAGATTGAAATTGTCAACAATTCCATCTTTCTTAGCTCCACAGTCAAAATCCTTGATACCAGCAGTCAAGAAACCAGGAGATGTAAAACATTTGGAAAATTTGCACTCAGGGACTTCCCCAAAGTCCTGAAGAGCAATGACATTAGTTTAAAGATGAGGTCCATTTAATTCAAGCCCTGGTTTTCCAATCGCTTATTATGCATTTAGAGCTGATTCTGTCTTCTGACAATGAATAAGGATGAATAAGGATGACAGTAGAGGATCAATTCTTCTGAGCTGTGGTGTTGGAGAAGGGTATGAAATTTCCCACAGATTTCCAACAGAACAAACAGATACATCTTGGAGAAGGTACACCAAAGTGCTCCTTGGAAATAAGGATGGCAAAACTTCATCTGACGCCCTCTGGGCATGTTGTTAGGCTAATCTATTCCTTAGAAAAATGACTATATGCTTGGAAAGGAGAGGGTCAGTGAAAGAGAGAAAGACTCTGAGGGAGACGGATTGATACTATGACTGAGGCAATGGTTTCAAGTGTGACAGGGAGGATGTGAAAGGCAGAGGATAGGAAAAGCTTTAGGTCTGCTGTTCATCGAGTCACTATGAATTCTACGCAACAGAAGGACACCTAAACAACATGAACAAGTAAAAGTGAGCTAATTGTATTATATATAATGCAAGCCATTCAATCCCTTGGGTGGAGACACACACATTCCACATTAATATAGACTTTGCAACACATGAGGTAGATGTCAATTAATGGCTGGAAAAGCCACATTGAATAAAACCACTATAGCACAAATACCAGTGCAAATTTCTCATGATCTGTCTCTGTCTTCAGAGAACTTAAGACAAGCTTTGATAATTATGGATAGTGATGTCTTCCATTTCATATAGCTTTTAGTGTCTCCAATTATTTGAACAATGTTCCTGTCAGCATTGACAAGGTGGACTTTCTCTGGAGACAAGACGACGTCTCACGGATTTCCTTTTCAAAGCGGTTTCAGGAGTCATGAAACTGGTGATGAATTTAACAAAGTACGCAAAGTATTCCAGCTCTGGAATTTTCAATTCTTTTCATGGGAAGTAATAAACCTAGCAGGTAAGAGCTTGTACCCAAGTCTGTCTGGTCATGCAGTAAATGTTCAGTCCAGGTTAATTTTTACTGATTTTTGTTTCTCTGTAAAGATAGTGTGTTTTCTTTTTTTTTACGAACGACAAGGGTAAGATAATATACTGAGAAGGCTAAAACTGGAGATGGGATATTTTTATGAGGAAAGAAGGGTGCTTTGAGGAAAAAAGTAGTAAGCAGAGGAGAAAATACACAAGAGAAAGTCAGAAAATGGAAGGCGAGAAAGAGCAGAAATAAAGAGAGTCATCATAAGTGGTAAAGGAGATGAACTATGTTATGAATTAAATTGTGTCCCCCCTAAATATTGGAATTGGGACCATTGAAGTCTAGCAGTTGTACTAGGGAGCTCATGGGGTTCAATCTCCAAAACCTTGTGCTCACCCAAAGCCATTCCTCTCTGGAGGTCTGAGTCAACCAACAGCTCTGGAGAAAACTGGGCCAACTCCTCTCATGCAACTTCCAGCCTCATACATCCAATGGAGGGTTGGTCAGCTCTGATCAGACTCAGACTTAACAGCAGAAAGTAACTGTGGGAACTTCTTTGGTGGAGAATGTTTCTTTATCTGGAGAAATAGGATCTTTCTTTATAGATGTTATTGTTAGATGCCATCAAATCAATGTAGACTCATTGTGTGACACTATGGGAAAAAAAAATACAAAAAACCAACCAAGATCTGATCTCACCCTATCCTGCACTATATTTAAAACATCTGCCATGCTCAAACCCATTGTAGTTGTTACTGTGTCAGTCTATCTCGTTGAAGGTCTTTCTCTCTTCCTCCAACCTCCACCTTCCCCACTAAAATGTCTCTCTCCAAGAATCAGTTTCTTCTGGGAATAAGCCCAAAGTAAGTGAGACAAAATTTCACCATCCTTGGCTCTAAAGAACACTCTAGCTGAATTTATTACAAGAGAGATTTGTTTTTCTGGCCATCATGGTCTATTCCATTCTCTTTTTCAAAGATTAAGAAGCCTCATTTCTTGGTCTTTCCTATTCATTGTCCAACTTTCAGATGAGTAGGAAGTAACTGAAAAGACCATGAGACCATGACTTGGATCAGGTACACAAACATCTTTGTTCTTTAGTACTTTGGAGAGTTCTTTGACAGTAGATTTTTTTTTTAATTTAAAATAATTTTTTTTTATTCTGACTACTTACAAAGTTCATAAGCATTGTTCTTCATATCCAATCTTACTAATTTCCTTTACCCACCAAATCAAAATTATGACACCCATCAAATTATGTGAACCTATGATTAATGACACAGCTCCCCCCTGCCCATCCTCACCCCTTTGCTTCCACCTTCCCTACCTTGGATCCTCATACATGCTCTACAATAATGGTCTTATACAGTATTTGGCCTTACTAGATGGAGTTAGTTCATTTAGCATAATGCTTTCCAGTCCCTGCCCCCAAGTTAGGCAGCAATTTACAAAATCATTGCTTCTGTATGCTGTATAGTATTCCATTGTGTGAATGTACAGAATTTCTCAATCCTTTCTATTGTGCTTGGACATTTGAACTGTTTTCATGTTCTTGCGATGGTGAACAATGCTTCTATGAACATTTGTGTACAAGTCTCCATTTGTGCCTCAGTTCTCATTTTCTTGGGGTATATTCCAAATAGTGGAATAGCTGGGTCATACAAAATTTCTGTGTTCAGCTTTTTGAGGAAGTGTCAAACAGCCTTCCAGAGTGGCTGCATCTCTTTACAATGCCACCAACAATGTATAAAAGTTCTTATCTTGACACATCCTCACCAACCTTTACTACTTACTGTCCTTTTCAACTTTGTTGAAGTGCTACTGGAGTGAGATGATAGCTCATTGTGGTTTTGATTTGAATCTCTCTCATTGCCAGTGATTTTGAACATTTCTTCATGTGTCTGTTGGCCATCTGAATATCTTTCTTTGTGATTTTTTTCCACATTTTTTGCTCATTTTGTAATTATGTTATCAGGATTCTGTAAACTTTTTATATGAGACTCTTGTCTGAATTGGAATATGGATCAGAGACCTGTGAGTAAAGACAAAAATCGTAAAGTTCATCAGAAAAAACTGGGATCAAGTTTTCTTAGGTGGCCTAGTCTATGGTATAAAGAGACCACCAAATACATCTAGAAATGCTCAGTCCGGAGAGGATAAAATGGATGAGTGCGACCTTCTAAAGAGAAATCGCTGTGCGCATAAAAAACTTTTTCTAACAGATTGAACCTTCTGACAGGAAAAAACCATTTGACGGTGGATTTTTCCAGTGCAATTTGTCTTTCAATTTCTAGTCTGTTGCTGCCATGGATATTGCTTGTGGATTCAAGCAAAATGAGATTGCTGACAACTTCAACTTTTACCAAATAAATTTTAAACAGCCATACCAATATAGAATGGTTCAAAATCTTAAGGCTTTCTGAGTGGTATTTTATTAATGAGAAGTACAGGGGCAGAAGTGGAGCCACCTCCAAGCTAAGGCGTATCGAGAAATACTCAGGGTGATCAAGGTCCTGGAATAAACAACAAAGGGTCTCCTCCTGGAGGTCACAGAATGAAGGAGAGTGCTTATCCCGGCCAATACCCTGAATATAGATTTCTAGCCTCCAGTACTGAAAGAAAAGAACTTTTTATTAAAGCCACTCTGTGGTGTTATGTTATGGCAATCCTAGGAAACTAAGACAGAATTATCAAAGGCATTTCAATGTCATGGATCATTCCTAATCATGCAGGACCTGCATTACTATGTACATGCTCTTGTTTTCATCTATGGTTTGACATTCCTTAATATTTAGCTTTGATTTACTTTACTTTAAAGCATTTTTCAAGTATTGCTTTTATTTTTTGTCATTGATATGAAGTATTTTGTAGAACAAAGTGGGGATTTTGTCATACAAATAAAACAGTAGTCAATGATTTGTCCTTGGAATTCAGTTAACTACGAAGACTTGTTTTAGGATTAGTAGCTTTTCCCTGGATGGTTAAAAATCAGGAAGGGTGTGTATCAGAGGTGTATCATTTTTCTATACTCATTCAATCTGTATTCTGAGCAAGTAGTTCTTGATGTCAGGCTTTATGAAGAAGAATGTGGCATCAGGATTGGAGGAAGACTCATTAACAGCCTGTGTTTTGCCAAAGACACAACTTTGCTTGCTGAATGCGAGGAGGACATGAAGTGCTTGTTGTAGAAAATTAAAGACTTAAGCCTTTAATATGAACTGCATTTTAACATCAAGAAAACAAAGGTCTTTATCATTAAGCCAATGGGCAACATCATGATAGATGGGGAAATGATTGAAACTGTTCATGATTTCATCTTACTTGGATCCACAATCAACACCCTTACTACCAGGAGTCAGGAGATTAGGAGACATATTGCCCTGGGCAAGTACACTGTCAGGGACCTCTCCAGGATACTGAAGAGAAATAATGCCATTCTGAAGACTAACATACACTTGATTCAGGACAGTGCTTTTTCCATTACTTCTTGTGCAACTGAGAGCTGGAAAATGAATAAGGATGACACAAGATTTGATACCTTTGAATTGTAGTGTTGGAGAGAAACTGAATATATAATTTCCAAAAGAATGAATAGGTGTGTCTTAGAAAAGGTGCAGCTGGAGTGCTTCTTGGAGGCAAGGATGGTAAAGCTTCATCTCTTATACTTTGGACATGTTGCTAGGGGATGTTATTCTTTGGAAGATGATGACATGCTTGAAAGGGAAAAGGATCAACTAAAGAGAGGAAGATCTACAACAAGATGGGTTGACGTGTTGACTACGGCAATAGGCTTGAGTATAACAGAGATGGTAAAGATGGCACAGAACAGGACAGGATTCTGACACATTGTTCATAGGGTTGTGGTGAGTCGTACTTGACCCAAGTACCTAACAACAACAACAATTACTGTTATTAGGTGCCATAGAGCTGACTACGACTCACAGCCACCCTATGACCAACAGCTTTCAACAACCCAATCATTGCCATAATCACCGATACGTTTGGCCTTTTATTACGGTTACTGTGCAATCTATCTTGTTGAAGATCTTCCTCTCTTTTTTTCACCTTCCACTTTCCCAATAAGAGCGATTTTTTCCCATGGACTATTTCATAAGCCTTTATTAACAAATAATAATATTAATCTGTATTGGTCAACTGTTTGAAGATCATTCATATATTTTCTTGATCCCCATGCCTTCTTGGTCAAAAGGAAGAAATACGCATTATTGTTGCAGCAAGAAATAGATGCCAAGGAATAAGTCCATAATAATGAATTTCACCATTTACTGAACAGAAAATCTGTTTTTTTCACACATGCATTCATTCGGCAAATGTTTATCAAAACCATATACTGTACAGTAATGCAATCCCACTAGACTGTAGGTAGAACTTTTTTTTGGTCATCTTTCATCCACACCATTAAGCATGTTGTGACAAGAAGAACACTTTCCCTTACTTCTACTGAGAAAGATTTACAATTAAAAAGACTTCAATAGAGTTGATACCATTTCTGTTGAATGGCAAAGAAGGCCTTTGTCTCAACGACTATACTGATTACTGTAAGGTAAGCTTCACTTAGGAAAAGTCCAAGACATCAACCTTTAACTACCAGGACTGTGCTTTCAAAAATGAAAGTTATGCTGATAACCAAGACATGCTGATAGACATGTCATTCCTTCATAAATGATTAGATTTGATTGTGCTTGCTCCACAGATGAACTAGTGAGAAAAACTAGTTGCAGATGTTACTGGAGGAGTGGAGGAAATGGATTGAAATATCACCCTTGACTCTGATTTATGTCACTAAATTCCATCCTTTCTTTTGCCCTCACAACTTGACTTCAGAACTGAGCACCTCAGATAACACAACAGTAAAGCTTAAGGAGCCCAGCAATCAAGCCACACAAGAAGATACCAAGAATCCTTTCCTTTTCAGAGGTGTAGTATAGTTTACTGAGGGAAGGAGATCACTAAGCTGTCTTGGTAAGGAGAGGGATTATGTGAGGGGAGAAAGAAGTGAAAAAATGGTGAACATGCATGGGATCTGTGTAGTTATACCTCTTCTCAAACAAAACAAACAAATCCAGACTGGATACATTCTTTGTGAGAAGCACAATGAAAAATGGAACTACATGAAAAATTCACCTTTGTGTCTCTCATACCATCTTGCTTTTTTGGACTGTTATCTTATAATTTAGTAAAGAGTCTATATATTCCTTGCAATAGAGTTAGTCTAAGCAAGTGAGTGAGGTAGAAGATACCCAGGAAGGTGCTTCATTGTAGTGCTTACCAATCATCTTGCAGAAGGCTGAAAGATGTGGGGATAAGGGAGAGATTTTATCTACCATTCTTCCTCTTTTTACCCCTTAACATTCCCCTCCAACTAAGAGCAATATTGCTAGTAGTTACTGCTGTTAGGTATTGGCCAAGACTCAGAGAGACCAGCCTGAACCCTGCTCTATCCTGTGGCATCTTCATAATTTCCAATATATTGAGCTCATTGTTATAGAATCACTGTGTCAATCCATCTTGTTGAGGTTCTTACTGTCATTTGATTATACAGTACTCTACCAAGCATGATGTCTTTTTCCAAGGACTAACCCTTCCTGACAACATGCCCAAAGTTTGTGAGATGAAATTTCACCATCCTTGCCTCCAAGGAGAAACCTGATTGCACTTTTGCCAAGACATATTTGTTTATTCTTTTGACAATCCGTGAAATATTCAGTACTCTTCCCAACACGATAACTCAAAGGTTTCAATTATTTTCTGTCATCCGTATTCATTGTCCAACTTTCAGATCCATAGCTAATAATTTAAAAGAAAACGAATTGGATCAAGGACATCTTAAGTCTTTAAACTGACATCATTACTCCTCAGAATTTTGGAGAGGTCTTTGACAGTGCATTTGAAGAGTACTCAAATTTCTCATTTCGTTGTAGTGGTGTGGGGAGCAGACATTTCTTGGGCTAAGTATTTGCTGCTTAAATTAAGAGATCCATTAGCTGGCAGTGGTCTCAAATATTCCAATGCACCAGGAACACTGGGATTAAATTCCTGTTTGTCTCTCTTTAGGTCTGTGTTCCTAAAGTGGTGACCTCAGCACTTTTTGGGTGTGTATCTCTGGAATGAGTATGCAGCACAAATAATTAAAAAGTAATAGTAAATGTTCACTAGGCATTGGCTTTGAGACTGAGTGCATAGGGGCAAGGTAAGTAGAGGAAGTTAATTTATCTCTAAAAGCTGACCCCTCATAAAAAGTGCTGGCTTATAAACTTTATTTTGTTTTGCTTCATGTATTTGTTATCATTGCTGAAGCTGAAAGTTATGGTGGGGAAAGAGATGTTCTATTTTACCAACATGTTCTCATTTGTTTCCTGCCAAATTTTCTCAGTATTGTGAACACATTTGTTGTGTGTATGTGTGTGTTTCTCCCCCTTTTAATTAAATCTGGCTTTGTCAGACTAACAAGTCTGTCATTATTGGCAAATAAGGAATTACTAATGCACAATTTATAGATTGTGAGGAATTATAGGACAAAATCTGTGTGAGTGTGGGTGTGGGGGGACTCTTAGTTTGTCACCTGCCCTTCATAAAGGACATTGCTGAATACTATCTTAGAAGTGATTACAGACAGGAGATATTTTCCAGAGAAATGAGGGGGAGGGGAATAAGAAATACAAAGAAAACAGCCATACAACACATTTCTTTAACCTAGATACACACAGATTGAGGGAACAATCCACAAGAATTATCTTCATTATTCCACAGCCAACAGCAAAGGCTTATATCCCATTATGGTAATGAGCAAACCTTTGAACTTTGCATTGTACACTGCCAGGCATCAGCACTTAAGGCTTAGGCAAACAATGTTGTACAATTGCTTCAGGGAGTTGCTTGGATAATACCTTGGCTTGTATTTCTGAGTAGGTTTGATCCTGCCTTCCAGTCTGCATTTCCCCAAAGCGGGCCCTGGGAAGACATGAAACTAGATGGAGAAAAAAAAATAATAAATGGATGCTCAGCAATAACACAGTGAAGTTTTCCTCTGTGTGTATTTCTTCCCCTGGCTAGTAAATGGTGAGTGGGTGTACAGAATTGTGGTTCCCTTTAAGTCACAAATGCACTATTTACCCAGACTCTGAAACCCTCTTTGAGTTCCTTTTCAGAGCATGTCAGTTCTCAGGTTGAATATACATCTACTCATCAAAACATGTTAAGGGACTGAGAGATGGATCATCAGAGTGGAAATCACAGATCTGTGGGGTCAGATGGGCTAGTCTTTGAATCTCACTGTAATTTATCTTCTTCTTGTTGTTGTGTGGAGTCGATTCCAGTACCAATCCATAGCTGACGATCCAACGGATTTTAAAAAACAGTTAAAAGCACGGGTATGTATTACCCATCTTTCTCCCATGGAGCAGCTAGTGGATTTGAACTGTGTGCCTTCGGGATTGCAGCACAGCTTCTTATCATTGAGCTTCCTAGTAAGCAATTAACTGATTTTCAATCTGTTTTATCACTTCCAAAGTAGGAGGACTAATAAGGGATAGTACTGTCAGGGGACTCTTCAAAGTATTGCAGAGCAATGATGTCAGTCTAAAGACTAAGGTGTGTCTGATTCAAGCCATCTGTCTTTTTAATCATCTATTATGCATCTGATAGATGGACAAGGAATACGAACGACAGAAGAAATCTTGATGCCTTTGAGTTGAGGTGTTGAAGAAGAGTGCTGAGTGCCCCATGGACTGTCAAAAGAATAAACATATATTTCTTGGAGAAAGTGCAGCTAGAGTGCTTCTTAGAGGCAAGGATGGTGAAGCTTTATCTCACTTACTTTGAACATGTTGTTAGGAAAGGCTATTCCTTGGAAAGGTGGAAGGTCAGTGAAAGAGAGGAAGACCCTCAATGAGATGGCTTGCCACAGTGGCTGCAGCAGTGAGAGCAACTATATCAGAGATGATAAGGATGGCACAGGATCAGACAGGGTTCAGATCTGCTGTGCATAGCATTGTGAAGAGTCGTACTGGACTTGGTGACACCTAGCACCACCATCAACAATAAGTGACCAAGTATCATATCCCTTATGTCACTGTGTGATGGAGAATATACTCACTGCTTTGGAATGGAATCCGACTCACCATGCCTTTGTACCACAGAGAAGAACTTCCCCTTAGCATTTTCAAGACTATAAATCTTGACTGTTTCAACTTTCTCCTACAGAGTGGCTGGTGAATAATAACAGTCAGCCTTTCAGTTGTTGTTGTTATGTGCCGTCAAGTCATTTGCGACTCATAGCGACCCTATGTACAACAGCCCTAAACCCTGCTCTATCCTGTGCCAATGGCATTGCCTCTGACACACCCATCCCAATTACCCCAGTCACTGAATCAATCCACCTCACAGAGGGTCTTCCCCTCCTGTGCTGTCCCTCCACCCTCCCAAGCATGATGTCCCTCTCCAAGGACCCGTCTTTCCTTACAACATGTCCAAAGTGTGTCAGACGAAGCCCCAGAATCCCTGCCTCCAAGGAACAGCCTGGTTTAATAGAAGTCTAATTATTAATCCACTGGGAAATCAGGACTTATTTAACAGAGAATATATCCTAGTACATGGAAGCCTCTAGAGCAATGACTAATCCAATCAGATAGAATTGCTCCATTAACTAGTTAAAAATATTTTTCTTTAAAATTGCATTAACTAAGAAGTTGGTTAAAAACCTGACTGGATATACAGAGGGCGTGCAGCTTTAGTCAAAAGTATCACTCAAACCAACTCTTTATCATAATGGACTGTAATGTCTGCCACAATAATGTGGTGTTTTGTTAGATTGGTTATTTATTAGTTTGCCACATTCACTACATCTTTAATATTCTTCTTGTTTGTTATGTACCATTGAGTCAGAAGTGACTCATAGTCAACCCTCCAGTGGATTTTCAGAGGCTGTAAATAGTACAGGGAGGAGATTGCTCATCTTTCTCCCATGGAGCAGCTTGTGAATTTGAACTGTGTACCTTATGTGGGGTAGTACAACTTCTTAGCAGTAGATCACCAGAATGTCCTTCTTTAATCTTACAATCCTTACATAACTTTAAAGAAGCAGTGTATCTCTGAATGTTACAACCATTTGAATGAAGATAATGTTAAGCCAACTTTATCATTTATAAATTGAGACTTTCTTTGTGTAGTCCAGAGATATCACAAAAGTTAAAGCAGCTTTTACATTCTCAAGGATATGCTTTTCCTCTTCCTAGAATTTCAACTGAACTTCATTTTATAATATTCCTTGCAATTAGTCAATGGCTTGTGAGTGAATGTTTTGCTGCCGGGGTTCTTAACACTCGCTTTACTCTTTCCAGCTGGCTGGAATGAAGATGTCTCCAGAAAGCTGCTGAGAGACACAACTTTAAGAGGTATAAAAGCCACCAGAGACTTTGTGGTTTCTGAATAACTACTTAGAAGAATGCCAACCCAACAACTTCTTCACTGCTTCTGTTCTATTACAACCCTAGCCATTTGGGGGCATACTAGTTACAACAGTTAGTCTAATCCTTGAATTATGATGTTGGTGAAGAATATTAGTGTACCATGGACTGTCAAAAGAACAAACAAATCTATCTTGGATGAAGTGAAGTCAGAGTGCCCCTTAGAAGGAAAGATGGTAAAACTTCATCTCACATACTTTTGGCATGTTAGCAGGATGGGATAATCCCTGGAGATGTTTTCCCCATCTTGACTAGAATAGTGGAGTGCCGGTGAAGGATAGAAAGTACACGTAATGAACTGGGTTGGCACCATGACTTAAACAATGCTGAAACACACAGAAGAGATTGTGAGGATGGTACAAGGTCAGGCAGGGGTCTGTTCCGTTGTGCATAGCATCTATATGTGTTGGACTCAAAAGCACCAGCACCGCACAACAACAGCTATTCTCATACATGGTAATCTATTACCCTAGCATGGAAATTTCTGGAATTCCTCCAACTTATATGTATCCAAATATTATGCTTTTTTTCCAGTCATGAAATAACTACTGAGTTACATGAAGAAATAAAGACTGAGGAAAGAGATATAAAAGAAAACTTAATACACCTCTTAATCACATTTCCTCAGTCTACACTATCCATAACGTGTAATGTTAAAATTTCTTTTCAAGTTAACCAAGTTTATTTCCCTTTGCACCTGGCATAGAAGTTACACATTATTCATATGAGTGAAAACTACCATTGGAGTTGCTTCTATCTTTTCAATTCTGTTTTTTTTTTATAAGGATAAAAATTGGTTACCAAAATCAAAGTAGAATTTCTGGCTGGGGGCCTGGGGGAATGATGTAGAGAAAGGGAAAGAGAACGATTGGGTAGTTCACTAGGTATTGACAACATGCTAAGGCAGTGACAGTTGAATAAAAGTCAAAGTATTAGAAAGGCCTTTGATGACACTGAGTGCTGAGCTCATTATCCAAGGTGAAGGGCGAGGGCTTGGCGCACATTAGATACGTGATATTGGCAAATCATGAAGATCTCCTGCACTCCAGTTTTCACATTATGAAAGGGAATCTGACCAGACGATTTTCTGCAATGTTTTAACTAGAAACATTTGCGATGGAGTCATGAACGTGAGAATACAAAGGGCCGAGAGTCATACATTCATGTGTAGCCTTTTGGGATGACAGAATCGTCTTTCTCTTCTTCCGCAGACACGCAAAATCACCTTGTGGTTCATGAATATGCATGCATAGCACCATTCTTCAGGGCTTGGCTGCGATACTCAGTGACATCTCCTGCAGTCCGCGTGGGCAGGGCATCTGGGGCAGCTACACTCGTTTTTAATTGAAGCAAAGCAAAGTAACAGCTGTTTAGCATTAGAGGGAATTTCAAGCCTGTATTCCAATTCCATCAAGGGAAAGAACAAACAAAAGTCAACAACGTTTTAAGCCACTCAGTCTAAAATATTTAAGGCCATCTGTAATCCCTGTGTGATTGACCATTGCTTGCAACATGCTCTCATTTCCCGTTAAAAACTGAGTTAACAAGGATGTACTAGATAAAAAAAATAAAAAAAAATTGGCATTCAAAATACTCAATTCTTACTGCAACTTCAGCGACCTGGCCATCATTATGAGTTATTTGCCTTGAAGGCTAGGATTTTGAAGCTCTGTCTCACAAATTTTGGGCACGTGGCCAGGAAGGACTAGTCCTTGGAGAAGGACATCATTCTCAGAAGGATGAAGGGACAGCACAGGAGAGGGAGACCCTGGATGATAAAAATTGATACAGTAACTGAGGCAATGACGATAGGTGAGTCAATGAGACTGGCTCAGGACAAGGCAGGCTTCAGAGCTACTGTACATAGGGGTCACTATGAGTCGCAGGTGACTTGATAGTACATTACAACAACAATATGTTCCTTTACCACTAAAAATATCCTAAAGGGAGATTTAAGTCTTACATGTGGAGATCAAAGGTTGATCTGTTTTTTCTATAACAACTCACTTGGGCTTTATCAGGAAATTGCATGTAGAGTCCTTCACTTTTAAATGCCCTGGTGCTGCAAAGTATTACACCGTGGAAGACTGAATATGCGGTGTGACACTGTGTCACATTTGACCGTGCCTGGCTTCTGTGTCTCTGACTGTAAGAAGAGATATTTCTAGCTTTTTCATACCAATATACTCTTTAGGATCAGATAATGGTGATTTACAATGCTCTAATTTATACTCCTGAGACATG
The DNA here is from genome assembly GCF_000299155.1 of Elephantulus edwardii. Classification (NCBI taxonomy): domain Eukaryota; kingdom Metazoa; phylum Chordata; class Mammalia; order Macroscelidea; family Macroscelididae; genus Elephantulus; species Elephantulus edwardii. The sequence goes on from NW_006399857.1 coordinate 1,800,340, forward strand.
AAAACAGGTACTGTGTATGCTCCATATGTATGATTGTCCCTTTGTCCCTTTTCTTAATGTTTTCATTCTTACTCTTCCAAAACCATACTGTTTTAAATGTTTATCTAATACCTTTGCCAATTCACATTTGTCATTAGTACACTTACATGAAAATAATTATAACTCTCATTGTGAAATGATGTTTTTATATTTTCCATATACATAAACAAATAAACAAAGAACCCCTTACTGCCATCATGGCAAAAGTTCCCTCTGTCCACATTCCTCCTGCCCTTGGAAATACCTATTAAACCCAAAATTCTTTATATAATCTTATTTAAGTGTTTTGTCCTGGTGAAATCATATCCTCTGTCTTCTATCATTGATTTAATTCCCTCGGAACAATGTTTGCCTATGTTATGACATTTATCAGGACTCCATTTTTATTTATGGCAAAGTAATATTCCATTGCATGCACATTATATCATGCTGAGTTTATTCATTCTTCTATTGATGAACATTTATTTCCATCTCTTGATTAGTACTGTGACAATGATTTCTTGATAGATAGCTTCCTGGAAAACATTGTAATACAGGCTTGAGATACAAGGGCAAAGAAATAAATACATACGACATAAATGCATAAATACGACAGCATTCATAATACTCAATTCTTAGTGTAACCTCAGTGCTCGTCATAACTATGAGCTCTTTTTCTAAGCTTGTGTTCCATTCTGAGCTAGTATAGTAAACACAACTTGATCAATTATTAAAAGTAAGATAAATTAAGATGTGGAAAGAATAAAAAAGAGGGAGTTGAGCAGAAGTGGTGTTTGAAGGGTCAGGGAATTTGTGCTGAATATATTTAGCAAAGCTAAGCTAATATTTTTCAGGAAATTTGGTGCTTGTGTATATGGATTGTGAGAGCAAATCAGAGAAGGGTGGGAGAGAAAGCTGGAGAGACAGGCAGAGTTTTGACTTTATAGGCTCTTATATACCATTTTGGGGATTCTGGACTACATTGCACAAGAAATAGTCAAAGAAAGAGAGAATCATTTGTTTACTGGCAAACTTTTTGGACCCCAGGTGGAAGACCTGGGTTTTATTTTCAGCTAATGCTTTTCATTGGAGGGGCCTCTGGCATGGGGAAGAGAGGCCTGGATGGAATGCTCGGGTGCTTGTGGCTTTCTTTTTGCCACAAGTGGATGTTGGCAGAGCGGACTTATCAGATGAACTGGGGGGTCTCTGGCCCAGAGATTGCGAGCATTTGGGCGCGCTGGAATGGTTAGATACTGAAGGGCCCTCGTGCCTGCAGCCCTCACGCCTGTTGCTCATTGTTTTTGTTCAAACATTCTTCTAGATGGTACAATCCTGGTGTACTTGCTGTACAGAGGTAATTTGTGGTTGCTGTGAAGCTGAACACTGTGACACTGGTGTGTCAACTGCGTTAATGGTTACCCATGGCAGACAGTGTTTGGTTTAGCTCCCTGATTAAAACAGGCTTAGAAGCAGGAGTTGCATCCACTTCCAAAATAGCTTGCCTCCGGAAACCCTATGAACATGGAGAAAGGATGAAAGTCACTCAAGTGTTGAGGACTTTTGTTCATAGGGTCACTATGAGTTGCCTATGACTAGACAGCACTTAACAACAACAACGACAATGCTTCTCATTAACAAGCTTGAATGTTACCATGATGCCGAACACTTCATAGGGCTTCCAGATGAACACGTGAGAAACATCTGATCATCCATTTTCAAAAGATACGAAAATAATAATAACAAAAATCATACGGATTACAACAGTAGAGTCTGCACTTGATCATAGGGGAGACACAAGACTCAACGAATATTTCTTTCAAATATTCTATAGGGAGAGGCTGAATTGTAAAATAGCTAACAAAAAAGCCATTGAAAAGTGGTGGCATAGTACATAGAGAGGCACACTGCTAATGCAGAGGTCAAGCCTCTCTGGCCATTCAATTAATTCATCAGCAGCTCTGGCTCTGCAGGAAAGAGATGGACAATCTCCTCCCATGAGCTGTATAGTCTCCTAAAACCTGTTGAAGGGTCAACTCTGAGTGAGGTCTGACACCACAGCAATGAGTTTGAGTTTGAAGTCAAATAATACTATTTCTCTTTCAGAAGGATCAGAGGTGAGAGAAAGGGATTTGAGGAACCAAGGAAAAAGCAGAGCTTTCACAATAGGTGTTAGGTCTACCATCACGACAGCCACAAGGTAGCACTCCACACATGAGTCTCCATGATGGAGAATCATTTGTATTCGTTTCATTTATGCTTTTGTATCTAACTGTATTTTAGTGTCCAGTTTAAATTCTACTTCCTTTGTGAACCCTTTTTTTTTTTCATCAATCCCACTCTCAGAAATAAGCTCTTCCTTTGAAATTTTTCAATTCTCCTTTTTTAAGGTGGTGAATTTGTGTGTAGGTATAAATAGCACAAAAAACCATTATTTTAGCCTTTTTCCATATGCGATTCAGTGACATAAATTATATTCATTGTGTTCCTCAATCATCACCATTACTCATTTCCAAGATTTTTCTATCCTTAACAGAAGGAGAAATAAAGATTTACAGCCTTGGAAACCCGGGGCGGGTGGGAGGCGGGGCTCGGTCACTGTGAGTCAGAACCAATTCAACAGCATTAGGTAATAGGTTTCACCAGTTGTAAAAGATTAAATTAATGTTGTTGTTGTTATGTGCTGTTAAGTTGCCTGCGACTCAAAGCAACACTACATATAACAGAACAGCCCTAAAACCTGCTCTGTCCTGTGCCAACCTCACTCACTCTGACACACCTACCCCGATTACCCAGTCACTGAATCAATCCATCTCATAGAGAGTCTTCCCCTCCTGCCCTGTCCCTCCACCCAATTGTTTTTGATGTGAAGTTCTAGCAAGTTCTAGAACACGTCTGAACCCCAAGTGGAGGGTATATGTAATGCTATACGGCTTGGCAGCTCCTTTCCCCAGACTGCCAGAAGTGAGTCCTTTCTCAGTTGCGGAGCATGAAAGAATATACATTTTATTCTTTCTAATTATGAGTTAATTTTCCCTCAAATAATGTAGTAGGTCATTACAGGCCACACACTTATTTCTTATTTTTTCATAAGTAATAGTACTGTAAAATGCAAAGAGTCCAGGCCATGTAGAATGCAAATTATCTGTTCAACGAGAAAGACACAGGGCAATGTTTTCACTTTTAACATTTTAAAGTCACTGCCGGTTGCTCAGAGTCACCACCACCATTACCACCAGTTGCTTTCTGGTTGATTTTCTTTATTATGAGTCCATGAGTCTATGAATGTCATTGTAGTGGGACAATGGTCCATAGAGTTCTGTATGACTATTTTTTTTTTTTAAGTAGATAATCAGGCCTTTCTTTCAAGATGCCTCCGGGTGTACTTGAGGTTGCAAACTCAATGTACAAAGAGCAGACGAGTGATGCAAATTAATAGCGTCTGCTAGTAGAGGTCATGGTCATTTGAACAATTTCCCTAACATGGGGACTTCTCATATCTGATTATTTGTTGCCATGAGAAAATATGTAGAAAATGCATATTCCAGGTATTCTGATTTTTCAAACTAGATTGTAAACATGATTTTCACATGAAAGACATAAAATCTTATATATAAATAACAAGTTGAAAATGTTGACCTTTGTCCAGGCAAATGCACAAAGAATCACATCAACTCTGCTGGTTGGAAGTCCTGCTAATTTCCAACCTAACGTTTTAAACATAACAGAAATTTCCTTGTAGTTACTAGGCATATGAACTATTCAATCTACTACAAAAGATTAGAATGTGTGCAAGATATTGCTAAGGGGACATTCAGAAATTAAACACATGTTTCTTCTCATGATAGAATTTCAATTTCATTCTGGAAAATGAAGTCATTTATGAAAGAATAACTATCAGCTTAAGTTGCAAAGTAAATGTAGAGTGAGTTGTTATTATGTGCTGTCATAACGACCGTGTATATAACAACCCTAAACTCAGCTCTATTTTGTGCCAATCTCACTGTCTCTGATACACCTGCCCCCAGTCACTGAATCAATCCATTTTATCAAGGGTCTTCCTCTTCTGCCCTGTCCCCTCCACCCTCCTTGCCACATGTCCCAAGTATTTCAGGTGAAGCTTCAGAATCCTTGCCTCTAAGCAACAGCCTGGTTAACCCTCTCTAGGAGAAACCTGTTTGTTCTCTTAGCAGTCCATGATATATTTAATACTCTTCTCCAGCACCACAGCTCAAAGGCATCAATTCTCTTTCTATCATCCCTAGTCATTATCTAGATCTCTGATGCTTAGCAGGTAAGTAATTGCAGACTATGGCCTTTATCAGGGTTACCTTAGTCTGTAGACTGACATCGTTGCTCTTCAGTACTTTGGAGAAGTAGAGTCAGTAAGGTAGCCTAAAAGACTAATAAGTATCTCTAGACCACAGCTTTTGGCACTATGAGTGCTAAACAAGAAGTACACTAGGCAAATCCTGTCTTTGTTGCTAACTGCATCATAAAGTACAACATGAACAAACTCCACAAAATGTGAGTAAGGATCTAATCCTCACCTTTCCACTTCCGCATATTAGTCACCTGTAATGCAAGCCATTCTTTCTTTAACCATAGCCACTCAGAGTCCAGTCAAGTTAAAAGGATATTATACTTCATGCTGACTGCCTATACATTTCCGCTTTGATCTTAGCTACCTGGAGCTAGGTGAGAGCACAAAGCTGAATGGACATTGTCCTTCAGACTGCCTTGTTCACACTCTGACTTTTTGATGTGTTGTCTCCACTGGAGGATAATTCACTAGAACAACTTACAGAATTCAAGAAGAACATGCCATACTTACAGTGATTTATTTATAATGTCCAGAAAGGAGCCTCACGTAGATACCCATAGGGTTAGAAGGATCAGAGTAAAGCTTCCATGTCACTAGGGACCTGAGAACCTCCCCCATGAAAGTCCTCATCCCACATTTTCACCAATCATAAAACACAGGAACTTCAGTGTTGAGAGCATTTTACTGGCTTAATTACATCGTCATAATTGGGGCCTCATTGACTATGCATAAATGGCTGAATCATACTCCTCTCCCTTACTGAGGTGAGCTAAGTGATCTTTGTAACCCGGGCAGTCCCCCACAGATTCTCCAGTACAGTCCTGTGGGTTTGGATAAAACAGTTGCCTAGATTACCCAGGGATTTCCAAGAATTCTCTCTCAGGAATCAAAGAAAAAAGGTATTTCATTATCATATTAGCACCCCACCTAATAGTTATACACTTTGCAAACCCCTGTATCTATAAATTACCTCAGCTAATTAAACCACAATTAAGTCTTAAAAAATCCATTTCTTCCTCTTAAAATTAAAATCTTTGCAGTCATGAACAGAACACTATTTGTATTCTGTTCGATGGCTAAAAATATGTCTCATATTTAGCATGGTGCTATTTATCATAGTTGATAGCTAAAGGTTTGTTGAATGAATCAGTAAACAAATTATAGTCTACAGGAATAATTGATCATTTCAAAGTATGTTAGAAATTTAATATTTATCTGCTTAGTGAATGAATACGTTTAGATAGCAGATGGTAATGAAAGGCTTCATGGAGAGATATTTTTAACTGTACGTTGATGTAGCTAAGGATGATTTTTATACATAGAGATCCCTATGGATATTTTAGCTAAGGAATAGTGTAAATGAAATGATGATGTCACTGATGAGAACTGTACTATTTTTCTCACTGTAATATGAAGAAGAATGTGGTATCAGGGTTGGAAGAAGAATCCACTCAACAATCTGCTTCACACAGATAGCACAGCCTCACTTGCAGAAAATGAAGAGGACTTGAAATGCTTGCTGCAGAAGATCAATAGACAACATCATGATAGTTGTAGAAAAGATTGAAGTTGTCAAAGATTTAATTTCACTTGTATCCACAATCAACATTCATGGTAATTATTGTTGTTCGGTGCAGTTGATCAAGTTGAGAACCCTATAATGACCCTATGAACAACAGACCCAAATGCTGTCATATCCTATGCCATCCTTACTACCTCTGATACAGGTTAGTAGTGCCAGCCAAGAAATCAAAAGATATGTTGCTTGTGGAAATTATCAAGGAACTCTTTAAAGTGCTAAAGAGCAAGTATGTTGGTTTATAGACCAAGATACACCTGATACAAGTCATGATCTTTTAAATTATACATCTGAAAGTTGGACAATGAGTTAGATAGAAGAAGAAATTATGCCTTTAATCTGTGGAGTGGGAGAAGGATATTTAATACAATATACCATGGACTTCTAAAAGAACAAATAAAACAAATCAATCGTAGAAGAAGTTCAACTAGAGAATTCTTTAGATGCAATGATAGTGAAATTTTGCCTCATATACTTTAAGCATATTGCCAGGAGGGGTCATTCCTTGGAAAAAGACATAATGCTGGGAAAGGCGGAAGATAGTTGAAAGAGAGGAAGAGCCTCAAAGAGATACATTGACACAGACTACAACAAAGAGCTCGAACATGATGGAGACTGTGATGACAGCATAGAAAAAGACAAGGCTCACATCTGCTGTTTATAGAATCACTGAGCTATCGTTGACTCGACAGCACACAGCAACATTACAATATCATTTTTATATGACTCAAATATTGTAGTTAATGTCTGTGCAGTCATATTCTCTAAAGGCGTAGTCTGACATGATTTCTGGTGGTATATTTCAATATACCAGTGGATTTTTCAGAGAAAGATCAGTGATCTCCTTCCGTTAAGATATATAGCCTTGGAAAATGATGGAAAGTGAAAATTAGTCAGAATGGACTTCACGGCACTAAGTGTGGTTCTACCAGCATCATCACTCATCTGTCAGATTGTCCTACTGTGGACGCACGTGTGTTGCTGGAAGCTATGCCACATTTATTTCATATACTGGTTAAAGTCATACATGGTGGATAAGTTTCAGCTGAGCTTCCACACCAATACAGATTAAGAAGCGGGTTGCATCATTTTCCACTGAAAGAATGGCCCTTAAAAACTGGATGAATCGTGGTGGGACATTGTCTGATAAAGTATTGAATGATGAGGCCCTTAGGTGGGAAAGCACACAAAATTGTATTTGGGAAAGTATAGGGTCAGTGGAAAGAGGAAGACTTTCAAGGAGATAGATGAAATCAATCTGCAACAATAGGTTTATCCACAAGAGAGGTTGTGATGAAGATGTAGAATCCAGCAGGGTTTCAATATTTAGGCTCTCTTTGGGTCTCTATGGAGTGGCATCCACTTCTGTATTAGCTTGCCTCCAGAAAGCCTATGAACTTCGAGAGAGGATGAGAGACACCCAAGCATTGCGGACTCTCCTTTATAGGGTCACTATGAATCGCGTACGACTCGACAGCACTTAACAACAACAACAACAACAACAACAACAACGACAACAACAACGACAACAACAACAGCATGGGTCTCTGTACCTTTTCAATCTATACGCAAATCATTTGAGAGGCTGTACTCTATGAGGAAGAATGTAGCATCAGTTTTGAAGGAAGACTCATCAACAACCTATGTTATGCAGATGACACGACCTTACTTGCTGAAACTGAGAGCCTGAACCATTTGCTACAGAGAGTCAAGGACTATAGTCTATAGCATTAAATGAAGCTCAACATCAAGAAAATAAAGATTCTCAGCACTGGGCCAACTGGCAGCATCATGATAGCTAGAGAAGAGATTGAGATTGTTAACAGTTTTAGTTTGCTCGATTCCCTTTCCCCCATAAACACTCTTGGCACCAGCAGTCAGGAAATCAAAAGATGAATTACATTAGGAAAATCTGCTGTCAGGGACCTCTTCAGAGTGATAAAGAGTAAGGATATCAGTATGGAGACTAAGGTGCACGTGATCCAAGCCATGGTCCTCACAATTACTTGCTACTCATCAGAGAGCTGGACAATAACCAAGAATGAGGTTGTGGTGCCAGAGAAGAATATTGAACATACCATGCACTACCAAGAGAACTAAGAGTTATGTCTTGGAGACAGTGAAACTAAGCTGTTCCTTGTAGACAAGGATATTGAAACCCCAAACTTTGGGCATGTAGCCAGAAGGGAGCAATCTTTGGAGAAGGATATTGTGCTTGGAAGGGTCAAAGGACGGTGCAAGAGAAGAAAACCATGGTTGAAGAGGTGATGGATCAACATAGTAACTGAGGTTAACAAGGGTAGATGTATCAGAGACAGATTGGATCAGGATAGAAAAAAATTTCAGAGCTATTGTGCATAGGGTCACTGTGAGTCATAGTCAGCTTGATGGGCACATAACAACATGAGGTGAAGGCAAAGAATTGACTTGACAGCACCTTACTTACCACAATTGTATTAGCAAGGAGACTTGGTGGCTTAGTGCATTTATTCACAGGGCTGCTAACACAGAGGTTGGTGGTTAGGAAATAACAGCTTCTTGTTACAAAGGTAAGCCATCTCCTACCATAAAGAGTTACAGTCTAAGAAATCTGATGGAGGGCAAATGCATTGGGATCAACTTGAGGACAATTCATTTGGTATATTAGCACATTTCAATTGCTTGCTATGCATCTGAGAGCTGGAAAATAATCAAGGATGCCTTTGAATTGTGGTGCTGGAGAAGAATATTGAACATACCATGGGCTTCCAAGAGGGAGAAGGTGGAACAGGTTGCTCCTTGGAAGCAAGGATTTTGAAACTCTGTCTCACATAATTTTGACATGTTTCCAGGAGAGAACAGTCCTTGGAGTAGGACATCATGCTGGGAAGATTAGAGGGTCAGCATAGAGGAGGAAGAAGCTGGATGAGATGGATCGACACAATGACTGTGACGATGGAGACGAGTATGTCACTTGGTGAGATTGGCTTTGAATAGGGCAGGGTTCAGGGCTATTGTTTACAGGGTTGCCATGAGCCATAGTTGACTCCTGGCCACATAACACAAGGCTATGAGATGAGGTTATGTCCTATTCTAAAATAACACTTTTCTTTTTCCACATATTGAGGGGAAAAGTTTTATTAGCTAGATCCAGTTTTGCAGAACTTGGACTGATGATTATAACACTGATAAAAATTTCGTTTATAACAGTTTAGTCTGATAAACTAATCACTTTTGAGGGTTGAGTTTTATTCTTCCCATTTTATCTCTTCTTAGTTGGACTCGTTAGATAGATCCCAGTGAAGAAAACCCTGTGGATGGTCTCTGTGAAGCAAAATGTGCCCTTCAATGAACTGAGCTGAAAGAGCGAGGATTTAGTGTCCTGATATTTTCTAGGTGCCTTGAGGGTTTCTCCATACAATTTCTTGTCCCTGAATTTTTTTCCCCTCTTTTCTAATACCACAGTCTTATCCTGGAGGCTACTTGAAGTTCTTTTTAGAGAAAAAATATTATTACTTGTCCAGGGCAAGACCATTTTTTGGTGCACATTTTTCCCCCTTTAAGACTATATCAGTGATATTTTAAGAGGCTGAAGAAGTAAATTCATTATAAAAAAATTATAATTTTATATATGCATGTGTGTTGTAAGTGATCAATCATCCTGTCAAACCTCTTTTCTAATACCACAGTCTTATCCTGGAGGCTACTTGAAGTTCTTTTTAGAGAAAAAATATTATTACTTGTCCAGGGCAAGACCATTTTTTGGTGCACATTTTTCCCCCTTTAAGACTATATCAGTGATATTTTAAGAGGCTGAAGAAGTAAATTAATTATAAAAAAATTATAATTTTATATATGCATGTGTGTTGTAAGTGATCAATCATCCTGTCAAACATCTTGCACAAAATGTGCTAATCAACAAGCAAATCAAATATTTTGAAAGTATAGACACATGTAACATTGATTTTCAATATTTTGATCACATCAATAATGTTCTCAAGGAAAACAATTTTATAAAAATGGATTACCATATACCTTATTTATAGTTGACAGGCAAAACAACACTCATTACAAACATTACTGATGTATTTCCTTTAACTATCTACATTCTCTGTTTCCTAAATCCTGAGTGACAATTTTAGTATGGTAAAACTAGTCATTATCTATTAAACACTGATAATGCCTTACTTTTTACATACGTGCACTTTTCCATCAAGTAATGAAAATATTTTTCAGATAAGTTTACAAAATAGATGGCTGTTCCCAGTTTAATACATGCTAGGGAAGAAAAGTAAGAAATGATAGCATCAAGACGATGCTATTTCATGGGGAACAGAACAAAGCAGGGCGCAGTGTTGCAGGACACAGAGAGCTATGAATTCTGATTTGCTCTAACTCTGAAGCGCTTGGTGACACAGCCCATAGGGAGTTGCACTACTAACCCAAAAGCATTGCCTTTCTGGAAGTTTGACTCTACTAGTGTCTCCATGGGAGAAAGATGGGCAATTATCCCTGGTGCAGTTTACACTCTCCTGAAAACCCCCCGGAGGGGTTCAGCTATGAGTTGAGTTTTACTCCATTGCAATAATGTTTCCCTCCCACTAGCTCTGAATAGCGAAAGTCAATTACTCTTTAAGTTCTTTTGACAGTCTTTAAACCAAGGAGTTGTGTTGTCCAACCAAAGGTACATGGTCAGAATGAACCAGATGCTCCCCATGGGAGAAATATGGGCACTCTCCTACTGAAAACCCACTGGAGGGTCAGCTGTGGGTTGATTCTGACTTCTAGGTGTATAACAACCATGACAATCAAGGATAACATCACCACTCTCTCACAGGAATGTGAGTGGTCACATAGATATAAATATCTAGGAAGCACCAACACAGCTAATTGTTTTCTTTGTCTTTCAGCTTCTCTTCACTTCCTGATCTACACTTTGTCCCTTCTTACTGTTCATTTCTTTCTGAAGAAATGATACATCTGACTTGTCTTAGGACTTGAGCAAGTCCGAGATGGAAAGGATGGTACAGACTGGGGCATGGTGCAGATGTGTTGTCCACAGGGTTGCTATGAGTTGTGGTAGACTCAATAACATCTAATAACAACTTATGGGGACACAGGCCTATTTATAGTTTCAGATGCCATGTGTATGCATAGAAATTATTATGCTTACTCATTGCTAACAAGTATGTGTTGCCAATTTTGATTGATACCCAAGCTTTCTTATTTTCTGATATAGTGATAGAGAGAGAATGAAACTTTCTAGGGTTCTTAGAGAACTCTGGTGGCTTAGGGTAAGGAGTTGTGCTGTCAATTCAAAGGCAACACAGTTTGAATCTACCAGCTGTTCTGCTGGGTAAAGATGGACACTCTCCTTCTGTGCAGTGTACTGCCTCTGAAAACCCACCGGAGCATCAGACATGGATCAGTTCCCACTCAACGGTACACAAAAACTGTTCATAAGATATACCAGGCTCTAAGAATATTTCATTTAAACCTTAGATGTCCCTGCAAGGTATGAATGTCCCTATTTTATATATGAAGAAATTGAATAAATAGAAGACTATTAACTTGTCTGATATCACACACATGTTGCTGTCATGTGCTGTTGATTCAGAACCGATCTATAGCTGACCCTCCAGTGGATTTTCAGACAGTGAATCACATGAGAAGAGATTGACCATCCCTCTCCTCACTTGCACACAATTGTTGTTATTATTGTTGTTGATTGTCTTACAGTTGAGCACGACTCATAGCGACCCTATGGACAAAAGGCCCAATGTCTCTCTACAACTATAGACATTTATCAAAGTTCGTAGAAATTCTGGAGGCATGTTATTTAGGAAGTGGATGCCATTCTTGCCTGCACACGATGTACAGCATTAATTGTCACTTGTGACTAAATTATACTGTTAGGTCAGTGGCTTTTGAGGAATAGAGCAGCATACGATTGAATTGTCCAGGTGCGCATATAGGTACTTTGAAAGATCTCTGCAAATAAGATGAAAGGAGTTTCTCAGGTGAAAGTCTTGACCTTGAATCCCTGTGAGGTTCTGAGGCAGAGACACTGACTTTTTTGCAGGTGCTTTAGCTCGTTCTGGCAAAGCATGGGTATTAGCTCTACCCAGTAATCATCGTAATGACTTGAAAATCTGACGCAATGCTTTTCCTTCTTAAAGAATTTAGTCTATTATGGATGGCTTCTGCAAAATGTTTACCAAAGTATATACATCCAAGAATCTAAATTCTAATGTGCTCTATTACTTTAAGATAAGCAAATAAATTCAGAAATAGAAAACAATGTGTGCATATATCTTTTTAAGGCGAAAGAAATCTTCCTTATAAATTGGCAGGGGAGCCCAGGAAGTAATCCTGGGCATTGGTGTGTTGTTTACTAGCGGAGGTGCCAAAGACACCCATCTGTCAAGAAAATGTGTAGAATGTTGATCAAGCCGGGAGCCTCTGACACTGAACAGCCCACTGGGGACCGAAGATGCCACTCCAATGAGAGCAAGACTGCCTGATGGGGCACTGCCTCTGAGAGGAGGTGTTTCCATTCATCTTCCCCTGAGAAAGGGCTTTCATTACAGCTGAAAAGGGCACAGGAATAACTGCTTTGATTTTTCACAACAAGCGATACCACCTGCATGCTTCAAACATCAGAAACTCTGTTTGAAAGATCATCTCATTTTGGACATTGAGAACTCACTGCACCTGGTATTTTAATTCAATGAAAATGACCACTCCCATGTTAAATACGGTAGAAGTTTTAAAAGGAGAATATTTGAATGGACAGGGGTAGGCTTCAGCCTTTTATGATCTTTTTCTCTCAAGTCAATGTTGAATGTAAATTCTAATATCCTCCATTTCCTGATCTTTAGAGTGAACAAATCAACCAACCAACCAATTGTTATCAAGCTGATTCTGATTTATGTTGACCTTTTGTGTTAACATTGAATTGTGCTCCAGTGGGGTTTCAATGGCTGATTTTTTGGAAGCAGAACACTAGGCCTGTGCTTTGGCTATAGGCCAAGCATCTTAATCATTTGCACCATCCAGAGATCCCATAGAGAGAACCACCTGGTCATTAATAGAAATATAAATAGCTTGCATTATTCTATTAATAGATACTAGTAATAGAAAGGCCTTTTTCAATCTAAGAAGACCAACCTCCCAGGAAAGCCTGATCCATCTGAGACATTTCCAGATGTGTCCTAAAAGTAAAAAAATTGAAAGACAATGTCAGGGATTGGTTTGATAAGATTTTAAACAATCAACCCACTCCAACATATAGTCTATAGTCTGTTTTTCCTAAGTACATTAATTCCTGAAGCATTAATGGAAATGATATTAAGACTAAGCAACAAAGGTACAATGATTAACAGCAAAGTTTATATCTAGTGTGTAGACAAACTTCAATAACCTGTGATAGTTTCATTTATTTGGCTCAATTCTGTTCCCCTTTTTAGACTTATAATGAGCAGAACAATATAATCTCATTCTTTTTTATTCTTATTTCATTACGTTTTCTCTGGTCTTATCTCTGCACTTGTAACAATTTGTGGGAATAAATCTATTCGAAATGCTTAGTTTTATATAACAAGATAAATCCAGAGAATTTAGAAAGACAGATACTTAAAGATAGAGAGAATTAAAGCTGGATATTGATCAAAACTTTGAGAAAAATTATTTTATTTGCTTTCAAGTGCTAGAAGTCAGGAGAAACAGACATACAGGTTTGACTTGATAAGATCCTTAGTTCCTTTGTCAGGAAAATTGAAATCATGCACACACTTGCACTGAATACTAAGTGTGACTGATTGTTGCTCTTCAGCAAGATATATCCCTGGTATCATCACCTTTTCTAAATTCAGTTTGAACTTCTGGCAGTTTTCTGTCTTTGTACTGTTCTAGTTGTTTTTTAATGATCTTCAGCAGAATTTTGCAGAAAGTATGACTGATATAGGGTACATATTCTAAAACTTTAGTTCTTATTATTTTATTTTTACATTATACCTATGCAATAAAGAGAGGTAGAAAAACAAAATAAAACAGAAATCTAGAAAAACTGTTTTAAGAACAGAAAATATGATAAAGCCCAATGTTAATAATTCTATTCAAAGGTTTACACAATTATTACATGAACAAGAGACATAATAGGCATAAGGTACAAAGCAGAAAATTTTAGAAAATAACTGTATTAAAATTGTTTTGGACACTTGTAAGTCCAACTACTAAGTTTAGTACATAAAATAAGAACAAATGCTACTAGTAAGAGTTAAACTGGTAATAGAGAATCCTATATTTGCAAAGGAATTCAATAATTGGCATAAATGATAACCCAAAATATGTTGTAATAACTACAAAGGCCTCACAGAATCATACTTATAGGATTTATTAATTTGGTTGGGTCTGAGGGCCAACAGGCCCTCAGGCCTGATTTTAATTGTTTTTGGTCAAACTTTCTTCTAAGAGGTATAGCACTGGTCTGTCTATTTGCTGTACAGAGGTAACTTAGGGTTGCTGTGATGTTGAATACTATGACACTGATATGTCAAATGCGATAATGGTTAGCCATGGTGGACAGTGTTTAGTGGAGCTCCCCGGTCAAAACACACTTGAAAGCAAAGCAGGAGTGGCATCCACTTTCGAAATAGCTTGCCTCTGGAAACTCTATGAACTTGGAGAAACGATGAAAGTTACACAAGTGTTCAGGTGACAGCACTTAACAACAAGAGGATTGATTAGAGAAGTTAATAGTTTACAACTCAGTTTGACAACAGATTACAATTCCCCAGTCAGAACAGTTTCCCAAGAGTGTGCATAGGCACTTTTAACCTTTGGTCTTACCACTGTCAGCTACTATTACAAAGCTCTCTTAGTCCTGAAAATTATGGCATCTTCATCCTCTCCCCTTCCAATCTTCCAGCAAGATTGGGTGAAGGCACCTGCCTGGAGCAAAAGCACCAAGTCATCTCTTTCTTAAGTTGGTCTCTGATTTTTTAATTTTTTTTTGTACTAGCACAGAGGATACACAATGTGTTCTCTACTTTTTCCTTGTGAATAATGAGATTTCCATATTCTGTTGGCAAATCTGCTCAGTTTAAACCTGGTGGGATAGTAAAACTGATTAATCTTACCATGAATAATTTGCACACACCTTATTTTGTATACTCACTCAACTATGTGGTAAAAGTCAAAGCTTAGGAGTGGAAAAGCCATTTTTAACAATATATCCACTCCACTATTATAGTCTTTATGCACTAACATGGAGGAATGTCCAGAATCCATTGCTCACTTAAAATTAAGTTGCTAAGTAATGTTTATATTGTTACTATTCATTTCCATTGAGTCAGATCCTCCAGTGAGTTTTCAGAGCCAATAAATCTCACAAGAGAACACTGCTCATCCTTCTCCCTCTGAACAGCTAGTGGAGTTGAACTGCTTACCTTTGAGTTGGTAGTACAATTCTTTATCCACAAACAAGCTATGCATATATAGTTCAAAGCTATGGCTATCTGTAAATCCAGGTAATACATTTAATAACGCCATTCAGAGAAATGTTAACAGTTCAGGGAGAGAAATGACAAGGACTTTAATTTATCACTTACTTTCTAGGCATTTTTGTACTGTTAACTTTTAAAATCTATAAACTTATGATAATATATTTCTCAAGTAATTTTAAAATGTTTTGAGAACAACAACCAAACCATGCAAAGCACAGAATAGTAAAAAGTATTATTTTTATCATGAGATAAGGGTGATTGCTCTCCTCTTTTCCTATTGTTGTTGCTATTTTCCATTAAGTTGGAACCAACTCATAGCTGAACCTCCAGTGAGTTTTCAAGGCTCTCAATTGAATGAGATATATTGCTTATCTTTTCCTGTCAGATAAACTGGTGGAGTCACATCTCCTGTCTTTGACTTGCTAGCCCAACTCCTTCCCCACTAGGCCACCATACTACCATTGTAATAAGAATGACTCTTTTTATACTTAAAATTCAGAAAGATTGATTTTGTTAGCTACAACTTTTCCCTTAGTACAACTACTTGTCACCTGGGTTTTACCTCGTGTGATGGAGAGGAAGGAAAGAAGTAAAGGCATTGGTTGTCCTACTGGAATGATGAACTTCTTCTACAGCAGAATAGATTGAATTTACATAAGTTTATAGTTCGATTGTTTTATACTTTCATATCACCTTCCTTATTTTGTCCCAGTGGATGGAGGGTTAGGGTAGGGCAGTTGTCATATAACAAACAATAGGGATTTTGAATTCTCAGAACGTTGGGGATCACTGCTTTAGGAACTAACCATCTAAGATAGCTGACATGTGACACAGTTATATATTTAAAAAAAGAAGACATGCAGACAACTGTACAAGCATTGTAAAAATGAAGGATTTACATTATGCATGAATAATATATCTTTGTGCATGTCTCCTGGGTTAGCTTGTCAAGTTCTCATTCTCTTCCATGCTTTGGTGTTTATTTTCAAACAGTTCCTACCCTGGAAAATCTTTTGGTATTGTTTTGGGCCCTCTGGAAATGGCTGCCTATGACATGTACTTTCCTCCTATCTTGTATGTATGTTAGTGTGTGTGTGTGTGTGTGTGTGTGTGTGTGTATCTTCCTTTCTCCATAATTTTTACTTTCTGATTTGTTAGTTTCATTTACTCTAGATGCTGACTGGATAAAGATGATTCTTTCTACTTTAATGTTCTTTGTGTTGTCTCCGCACATTCTGTCATCTAATAATGGCTAAATAATTTACCACCACCACAGGAAATATTTTCTGAGACTTCACACATAAACCGGCTTGAAAACTCTCCTTAATAAAACCGTAAGGGTTGAATTCAATCCTGCTATGTTATTTTTACAATACAAAGAATAAGAGAGAAAGTCTGAAGAAGTAAAAGAACAAAATGCAATAATGGTTATTCTAGGTTAAGAGATTAAGAGTAATCCCCCTTCCACCATTTTTTACCCCCTTATAACTACTATTTGTAGATAATTACTTTCTTGGTACAACTCAGACAGCTCTAGATAAAAAGTCATCAATGATTTGTTTTACAAATAACTGGTTGCATTCTACAGAAAGGTAGCATTCTTGGTAGTCAGTGAGAAAATATATAAAAAACATATAGAAAAGGATAGGATCCAGGAACCAAAACTATTCACGACTAGAAAACAATGAAACACAAAAGCAGGCAGCAAGAAAAGATTTTTTTTTAAAAAAAGAAGGCTTCTTGTTTTTCTTTTTAGGCATTGCCAAGTTGAATACAACTCAGAGAAACGCTAAGAACAGCAGATTTGAATCCTGTCCTATCTTGTGTCATCCTCAACATTTCTAACATATTTGAGCCCATTGCAGCAGTCACTGTTTCAGTCCATCTGGTTGAAGGACTTCCTTTATTTTGCCAGTCTCCCACCCTTCCAAGCATGATGTCCCTCTCCAAGGATAGCCTTTCCTAATAATATGCCCAAAATATGTGAGACAAAGTTTGTCACTTTTGGCTCCACATACTCTGTCTGTACCTTCTCCAAGATATATCTGTTTGTTCTTTTGACAGTCCATGGGATATTTAGCACTCTTTTCCGACACCAGGAAGCAAAGGCATCAATTCTTCTGTTATTCATCGTCCAGCTCTCATATGCATAGGAAGTGATTGAAAAGACCATGTCCTGAAACAGGCACAATTTAGGCCTCAGACAGAATAAAGAAGACTTAAGATACATACAAAGACAAGTAACAAAATGCTAGTCCTAAGACACTTCTTATCAGTAATTACAGTGAATGCAAATGGATTAAATGTTCCAATTAAAAGGCAGAGAGTCATTACACGGATAAAAATGTATGAACCAACACTCGATTATTTGCAAAATACTTCCCTTACACCTAAGGACATAAATAGGTTCAAAGTGAAAGTTGGAAAAATTATTCTGTGTGCATAACAGCTAAAAGAGAACATAGGTGACAATATTGATATTAGACAAAATAGACTATCAGAGAAGAAACAGATTTATATTTATAGTTTTAAAGGGACCAATTAAGAAGTTTAAGCCATCATACATATATATGAATGTAGCTTTGGGGAAGCTAAAAATATAAAGCAACTCAGACAAAATTTATTGCAGTCAAATTGATTCTGACATATTGCAACCGTCCATTCAGTCTCTAAGGCTTTAAATTGCATGGAAAGAGACTGTCCATCTTTATATCATAGGGCTGTGCTTTTATGTGCCATTCAGTCAGAACTGACTCATAGATGATCCTTCAGCATGTTTTTAGATGCTGTAAACTACAGAGGAGGAAATTGCCTATCTTTTTCAAATGGTAACCTTGTAGATTCAAATTATCTACCTTTGGGTTGGCAGTATACTTCTTTACCAAGTAGATCAACGGAACTCTTTACGGTGGAGTAGCAGGCAGGTTTGAATGGCTAGGGATTATGCCTTCAAAGATTCCTTTGGAATGGTCTTGTAGCCTAGTGGGTAAGTGGTGTCATTGCCAACCAAAGGCATGCTGTTTGAATCCACCAGCTGCTCCATGAAAGACAGATGAACAATTTCTTGTTGTGCCATTTACAAACTCTGAAAACCTGCTGGAAAGTCAAACATGAGTCAAATCCTTCTCAATGACAATGAGTTGAATTGTAGCAGAATTGAGGGGAGAAATAGTACAGTAATAGTTGAAGACTTCAATATTCCATTTTCAATATTAGACAAAACATCTAGAAAGAAAATCAACAAAGACCGAGGAACATTACTCTATAAACAAACTAGACTTAATAGACATATACAGCACATTCGTCCCCAAATTGACACAATATATATGATGAAATTCTATGATGAAAACTCAAAAGAAAATTGCAATAGACGTGATAGTCTCCAATATGATTCATGGTCTATATAAAATGGTCAGAGACAACATTATCCTTCATGGAGACAAATGGAAAGCTTTCTTCTTGTAATGAAATATATCCAGATTGGAAAAGAAAACATAAAATTACCTCTATTTGTGGATGATATGATTCTATATACAGAAAATTCCCAAGAGTCCACAAGAAATCTTCTACAATGAATAAAGGACATTAGAGAACTTGCAAGCTATAGATCAATAAACAAAAATCAGATAGATTTCGATAGAACAGCAATGAAAACTTTGGAAAGATAATTCAGAAAAACAATTCCATTCACAATAGCAACCAAGACAATATAATATCTAAGAATGAGCCTACCAAGTATACAAACCTCTACAGTGAAAACTCTCTAACACTACTGAAAGTTATTAAAGCAAATATACATGGATAGATGCTTTGTGCTCATAATTGGACTAGGTTAAATTGTCACTACTACCCAAAATAATCTAGATTAAAGACAATCCCAAGTAAAATTCCAACAATCTTCACAAAAATAAAGACGACCTCAGTTTAATATAGTATAGTAAGAAGCACTGAACAATGGTCAAAGAAAAGAATAAAGTAAAAATATCCTTACATTCTGAGTTTAAAATATACTATATAGCTATTGTAATGGAAATAACCTGGTACTGGTATAATGATAGACACACAGATCAATGGAATAGAACAGAGAATACAGAAATAAACCCCACATCTGTGGAAATTCGTGAAGAATGCTAAGACCCTTTGATGGGTAAAGAAAATTTCTTCCGTAAACGGTACTGTGAAACTATGGTTTACCAGCAGAAAATTAAACAGACTTCATTGCTCACACCATACACAAACACACACATATACACAATAACTTTCCTAAAGAAAAAAATGAAGATGAAAAAATTCTCAGATGAACAAATAATAAAGCTATAACATTCAAGATATATTGATAATGTAACAAAGAACAGACAACAGAAGATAAATAATGGGATCATTAATTTTTTTTCTCACAGAAGATCCTACTAAAAAAAAGAATCTGCAAATTAAGATTGTATCTTTAGAAATCATACTTTCAAAAAAAAGATTTAATAACCTAAATATGAAGCATCAACTTAACCACAACAAGGAAATCAAATCATAAAATAAGTAGAGGACATAAATGGACATATCAAATAAAATATTTAAATGGCCAGCAAACACAGTGTTATTATTTTATGTGAAAGGTAAAAAAATATATTCGCAACTATAATCACTGTTGTTAAGCACCATTGTGTCTATTTCAGTTTGTAGCAATATCGTTTCTTCTGTTAGTTGACTCCATGAACAACAATGAGGTACAATTTACTTCTTACTAGGAGGCTGGGGTATTCAAGAAAAATATTGAAGATCCCATGGACTGCCAAAATAACAGACAGATCCTGGAGAAGGTGCAGCCAAAGTGTTCATTGGATGGAAATATGATGAAGCTTTGTCTCACATACTTTGGCATTTTTCTAGGCGAGGTTATTCCCTGGAGATAGTCATCATGCTTTTGAAGGTGGAGGGCCAGGGAAAAGAGGAAGATCCCCATCAGGTGGGTTGACACAGTTACTGTGGCAATGAGCTTGAGTATACCAGAGATTTGGTAGGTGACACAGGAATTTGTTCAGATTTGTTGTTTGTAGCGTCCCTATGAGTCAGACTCAATAGTGCCTAACAACAGTAAGATAACTAAGAGAAAACAAAACAAAACAATAGAGTAAATAAATGTTGGAGAGGATGTGGCAAAATATATGCCTTATGCATCGTTATTGTTGTTTTTAGTACTATCAAATGAGAACAGACCCAGAGTTGACCCTCCATTGTTAGTGTTAATACAAAATGGTAGTCATAGAAAACAGTTTGGCAGTTTCTCAGAAAACTGAAAATAGAACAGCAATACAACCTAGAAACTTTACTCTAGACATAGAGTACAAAGACTTGAAATAGAGACTCAATACTAACTGTAGCATTATTATTAGTAGCCAGAGGGTATAAATGACTTAAATGTCCATCAACAGAGAGTGGATCAAGAATATGTTATATGAATATACAAAGGAATAATATCCAGCCAATTTTTATGTACTATCGAGTCAGAAATGACCCATAGCTCACCCTCCAGAGAGGATTCAGAGGCAATAAATTGGGCATGAAGAGAATACCCATTTTCCCTGTCAGAGTAACTGATGATTTTAACCCAGTGTCTTTAAGTTGTCATTGCATATATGCTACAATGTGGATGGAACATGAAGACATTGTTGTTATGTGCTATTGAGTCACTTGTGACTCATAGCAACCCTATGTACAACAACCTTACACCCTATTCTGTCCCTTGCCAATCTCATTGTCTCTGACATGCCTGTCCCAATTACCCCAGTGACAGAATTAATCCATCTCATTGAGAGTCTTCCTCTCCTACGCTGTTCCTCCACACTCTTAAGCATGATGTCCCTCTCCAAGGACTGGTCCCTCTTTGCAACATGTCCAGTGTATGTCAGAAGAAGCTTCAGAGTCCTTGCCTCCAAGAAGCAGCCTGGCTTTATCCTCTCCAGGACCAACTTGTTTGTTCTCCAGCAGTTCATGGTATATTCAATACTCTTTTCCAGCACCAAAGACCAAAGGCATCAACTCTCCTTTTTGCCATTCCTATTCATTGTTCAGCTCTCTGAAGCATAGCAAGAAAACCAGACTGAAAGCATTGCTCATCAGTACCTCGGAGAGGTCTCTGACAGCAGACTTTCCCAATGCAATTTGTCTTTTAATTTCTTGGCTGCTGGTACCAAGAGTGCTGATTGTAGAGACAAGCAAATTAAAGCTGTGAACAATCTCAATCTCTTCACCATTTATCATGATGCTGCTAATCAGCCCAGTGGTGAGAATCTCTGTCTTCTTGACTTTAAGCCTCAATCCATATTGAAGGCTGCATTCCTTGACCTTCTGCAGCAAGTGCTTCAGGTCCTCCTTCTCATTTTCAGCAAGCAGGGTTGTGTCATCTAAAAACATAGATTGTTGGTACATCTACCTCCAATCCTGATGCCACACTCCTTTTCATAGATCTCAACCTCCGGATAATCTGTTTTGCATATAGATTGAAAAGACATGGAGATAGGACACATCCTTGATGTACACCCTTCCCAATTTTGAACCATGCAATCTCTCCTTGCACTTTTCTGATGACTGCCTCCTGGTCCAAGTATAAATTTCACATAAGCACAATCAAGTTTTCTTCTCAAAGTAAGATCCAAACAGTGAAATGCCTTTGCATAGTTAATGAAACACAGATAATAGACATTTCTTTGGTAATCTCTGCTTTCAGCCAATATCCATCTGACATTAGCTGTAATATTCCTAGTGCCACCGCCTCTTCTAAATCCAGCCTGTATTTCAGGCAGTTCTCTGTTGTTGTGCTGTTGCAGTTGTTTTTGAATTATCTCTAGCAGAATCTTGCTTGCATGTGAAGACATTATGTTGAGTGAAATAAGCCAATCACAAAAGGCCTTACTTATACAAAACAGAAACAACAAACAAATAAAAAACCAGAAAAACACAAGTATATGATTACAAAGTTTATTAGTGCTTACCAGTGGCAGAAAGGAGAGAAAAAAAGAAGGGTTTCATAGTTCTGCAAGAGTCAGACCAATTAAGGGTTGAATTGCACAACAAATTATTATGTATGCTGGGAATATATTGTACACATAGAAAAAATTGAATAGACAAAAAGTTGTGTGATAGATTTATTTACAGTAACTATGAATAAAAGAGTAACTGCTAAGGATACTTGTGCACAAATCCTTCATGGAATTTGGTTTGTTGGTTTGGAAGGTGAGGGTTATGATTTAACAAAGCATTTCAATTATTTGGCCTAAAAATATGGTTAGTGTTTCCATTCTATCCTATAGTTCACTGCAGAATATTTGAGGGTCCTGAAAGCATGCAAGCAACAGACTGAGGCACAACCGTTGGTTTCTATTTTGGTAGAACAACAAGAAAAAAAGAAAGGCAAGAGAAGGAGGAGGAAATGGACTGTGTGGCTAATTATTTCCATGAACTCCTTTGCCATGACATCAGAAAAACTCTATACTGTCTGACTTGCATTGTTCGCCAATTGAATCAAATATTGCATAAAAGAATCCTGAGTAGAAGTGGGGAAGTATAGAACCAAATTGGGGGTCAGGGTTGTCATCCTTCTTCATACTTATTTAATTTGTATGCTGAAAAAAATATTCTACTGGTTGGATTTTATAAAAAAGAATGCACCACCATCAGAATTAGAGAAAGGCTCATCAACAACTGGTGTCATGCAGATGTTACAACCTTGCTTGCTGAAAAGGGAGGAGGACTTGAAATGCTTGCTACACAATTTCAAGGATTGTTGTTGTTGTTGTTGTTGTTGATGTTATGTGCCATTGAGTCACCGGTGACCCATATCAATGACCCCAATATAAAGCAGATATGAACTCTGCCCTATCCTGAGCCACTCTCACTAATTCTGACACATCAACCCCCATTGTCCCAGTTACAGTATCGATCCATCTCACCCGTTGTCTTGTTCTCCTGAACTATTCCTCCACCTTTCCATGCATGATATCCTTCTCCAAGAACTGGTCTCTTTTGGCCACTTGCCCAACATATGTGAGATGGAGGTTCAAATCCTAGCTTCCAGGGAGAAACTTGGTTTCACTCTCTTTAAGACATATCTATTTGTTTTCTTGGTAGTCCATGGTATGTTTAAGACTTCTCCAGCACCATAATTTGAAGGTATTGATTCTTCTTCTGTCATCCTTAGTCATTGTCCAACTCTCTGAAGCATAATAAATAATTGTGAAGGCCATGGCCTGCATTAGGTTCACCTTAGTCTCTAGATCAACATCGTTGCTTTTCAGTACTCTGGAGATGTCCCTGACAGCAGATTTTCCCAATGCAATTTGTCAGCAACCTTTAATATGGATTACAGTTAACATAAAGAAAACAAAAATGCTCAGCGCTAGGCCAATGTAGGATCCACAATCAACACTCTTGGTCCTAACAGTCAAGAAATCAAAAGATACATTTTTAAGGAAAAGAGATGTCAGTCTAAAGAATAAGGTGCTTCAAGTCATGGTCTTTTTAATTAGTTGCTGTGCATCTGAAAGTTGGACAATGAATAAGAATGACAGAAGAAGAATAAATGACTTTGCATGGTATTGGAGAAGAGTACTAAATATCACATGAGTGAACAAATAAATTAAAAAAACCAGACAGACATGTCAGAAAAAATGAACCAGAGTGCTCCTTGGAGGCAAAGATAGTGAGACTTCAGCTCACATATTTCTCTAATTCTTTCCTGTCCAGAAGAGGAAGGAGAATTTCTACTAACCGGGTGAAATGTAGAACATACTTTAAAGACATCAAGAAAACAAAGATTCTTACCCCTGGGCCAATTGTCAGCATCATTATAGATGGTTAAGAGATTGAGGTTGTTAACAGCTTCAGTTTGCTTGGCTCTACAATTAGGCACTAGCATCCAGGAAATGAAAAGATGTATTTTATTGGAAAGTCTGTTGTCAAAGACTACTCCAAAGTACTGAAGAGCAACAATGTCAGCCTGGAGACTAAGGTGTGCCTGATACTAGCCATGGTCTTTGCAATCACTTGCTATGCATCAGAGAGCTTGACAATGACTAGTGATGATAGAAGGATAATTCATGTCTTTGAGCTGTGGTGTTGGAGAAGAGTATTGAATATACCATGGACTGCTAAGAGAACAAGCAGTTTCATCCTAGAGAGGGCGAAGCCAGGCTGCTCCTTGGAGGAAAGTATTCTGAAGCTTCATATGACATACTTTGGACATGTTTCAGGGATATCATGGAGGGGGATGTCATGCTTGGGAGGGTGGAGGGACAGCACAGGAGAGGAAGACACTCCATGAGGTGGATTGATTCAGTGACTGGGGTAATGGGGGTAGGTGTGTCGGAGTCAGTGAGATTGGCATGGGATAAAGCAAGGTTTAGGACTGGTGGACATAGGGTCGCTTTGAGTCGCAGGTCACACAACAGCACATAACAACAACAACAACTTAGACATAGCAGCAGCTATGGCTGAACTAGGGACCTGGCATGAGATCTTATCTCGTCTCATGTAAGATGAGACCTTGGGAAAGGGAGATGGAAAAAGCCAATATTAGCAGAACTAAGAACTTCATTGGACAATTGGGGAGGGAAGAAAATATTGGCAGGACCAAGAACTTGAGAACAGTTAGAGCTGTGAAGCTCAAGGCTGAGGTGCCTGCGTGCACATTTGGCTTCAGAGGTTCCTTGACTATATTCTGTTATTAATCTGGGTTATAAACTTTTGATTTCCTCAATATGGTTCTGTGTGATCTATGAGCAATCACATCATTTTGGATCCAGCAAGGCAGTAGTATTGGTGTTGAGATGAGTAGAAAGAGGAATGGTAGAGTGGGAGACATATCTAACCTCATGGGGATTGGATTTGTGTTATTGATGCTGTGAGCAGGGTTAATTTCCCTCTGTGAAGTTGATAAAGGTCAGATATGGCTCTCCATATGTGGTCCTTGCTCTTTTTGCAATGTCATTAAATTGTACATGTAGAAAATGTTTAATTGATATGTTTGGCTGCGTGTAGTCTTAACAACAACAGCGAATCAGGTTTATTATTGTTGCTAGGTAATGTTGAGTCAACTACGATATATAATGATCCTAGGAACAGAAGATAGACCTTTGCCCTCTAAAATTTAAGAAAACAAAACAAAACTTAGTGGCAAATTGGATCAACCCCCAGTGTCCTTTTTCCATACTTCTATTTTGTGTGTAAAAACTGACTTAGTTTCTTGTGCTATTTTTCCCTGTCATTATTTCTTAAACTGCTCAGAAATTCCAGTAGGAGTTTTTATAATTCAACCCAAAGGAAGAACAACATTATAGCTGAAAATTAGCTAAGAGAGAATATAACCTTTTTGCATAAGAAAAATAGAAAAGATTCAAAGAAACCAAATTAACTGAACAAAGACCTGCATAATGACCTGATACACAAATAGGAATGTCATGTAAATTGGAAGCTAGAGCTCTCACTGAAGAGCAATGTAGAGACAATTGCTTTTAAGTGTAAAATCAGAAGAGTTAAGGCAGGAAACAAAATTCTACCAGCAAACTACTAAAAAAGGAGTAATGTTTCAGAGGCTCCTTTTTTCTACATCTCTTTCAAGCTCAGGTACCCAGAATGCCACCCCAATACCTATACATAATTAAAGTATTTTAAAACCATTTTATTGGTGTGATTGGTGACAATGGAAGTCCCTGGCCTCAATCTGAGAATCCAGGGCCAGGATATGGTGCTTTGTTCTGATTCTGAGTTGCTGCCATCAACCTTAAACATTCATAGCAAGGCCAACAGCCAAAGTCAGGCTACTGGCACTAGTCTGCGGAGCCTGGATGAGGGCCTGAGCAGGACTGCTCCTTTGAAACTCCATACCTGGCTCTGAGATAGGTAGAAAAGAGAAAAATGGTGAGTGAACAAATCTAACTCATTCTGCAGGTTGACAATAACACAGGCTCCCCTGCCCCCTTTCTTTAAGGGCTGCATTTAAAGGTATAATGGGGCATTATAAAACCATTTGCTCTGCTATTGTAGTTACATGCCATTGAGTCTACCACAAACAACCCTATGTTGCTACAATACAATATAGCATATAAACCATAGATCTGAGCCTTACCTGAACCATCCTCACCATCTCTGATATGCTTAAATTCATGTTATATTCATTGTGCCAATCCATCTGGTGGAGGATTTTCTTCTCTTTCTCTGAAACTCTGTTTTTTGTTGTTGTTGCTCTGTGCCATCAAGTCGCTTGCGAGTCATAGTGACCCTACGTACAAGAGCCTTAAACTCTGCTCTGGCCTGTGCCAATCTCCCTGTCTCTGACACTCCCATCCCGATTATCCCAGTCACTGAATCAATCCACCTCATAGAGGGCCTTCCCCTCCTGCACCTGCCCTCCACCCTCCCAAGCATGATGTCCTTCTCCAGGGACCAGTCTCTCCTTACAACATGTCCAAAGTATGTCAGACGAAGCCCCAGTATCCTTGCCTCCAAGGAGCATCCCGGTTTAACCTCTCCAAGAGAAATTTGTTTGTTTTCCTAGCAGTCCATGGTACATTCAATACTCTTCTCCAGCACCACAGCTCAAAGGCATCAATTCTCCTTCTATGTTCCCTAGTCATTATCCAACTTTCTGATGCATAACAAGTGATTGCAAAGACCATAGCCTGTATCAGACGCACCTTAGTCTCCAGAGAGACACCATTGCTCTTCAGTACCCTGGAGAGGCCCCTAACAGCAGACTTTCCCATCACAATACGTCTTTTAATTTCCTGGCTGCACAATGTCTCTTTTCAAAGATTGGTTTTCTCCTGATAACATGCCCAAATTATAAGAGATGAAGTTTCTTCTTCTCTGCCTCTAAGGAGTACCCTGTTTGCTCTTCCACCAAAACAAAATTGTTGATTCCTTTGACAATCCATGGGAGATGTTCAGTAATCTTCTTCAGCACCACAATTCAAAGACATCAATTTGGCAGTAAGGTGGTGACTGAGCAAGCTTGGCTGGATATGTGTAGAGTTCTGGCCTGGCCTCCACATGCGGACCTGGGCTCCACACTCCTGATGCTTCTCAGGTACTCAATCATACCTGGCTGGAACAATGGTAAAATATTTCTTGCGCCATTGCTTTCTCCAAAGTTTTTGGGACCAAGTATTCACCTTCTGGCAGCGATACCTGAATACCTACAGCAAACATATCTTGAGGGGAAACGGAAGACAGGGCACCTTGAATTTATCCCTGACCAGAACCCCTGTCCTGGAAACTCCTGGCGGACACCACCAGAATGACACTGAGCTCAGAGACTGTTTCCGATTAGTGTTTCTCGCTCAGTGTACATCTTGGAGAACTCTATTTTGGAACCACAGGATCAGACCATGTTCAGTCTCACCTGGCACATGAACCATTCTGGCCATGGTGGAGGAGCACTGTGTTTACTGTGTGAACTCTGATAACAGTGACTGGACTGAGATCCACCTAGCAGCTTGCGTCTCCTCAAGCTGCTTGATGTCATCAGAGTTGTCCAGGAATTTGGTCTGGCTTGGTTTAAAAATGATCTGACCAAGACTCCAAAGGGTTTTGATTGCATCTTGACCAATCTTGAATCCTTTTCTAAAATACATGTTGAAACTACTAATGAATCCAGGGAAAAGGCAAAGGAGATAGCACTGGTAGCTACAGAGAAGGTCAATCACCTTGCCAACGAGGAAGTCACCAGGAGCCAACAGCAACATGATCAGTAGTTTTTGTTACCATCACAGCCCTCCCCAGCCTTTCTATTACCACCACCACCACCACCATCACTGCACAGCAATCAAGCCGTTTCCAACCCCCTATCCCTCGTGTTTCTTTGAGCATATGGTCAGGAGGGACCAGTCCTTGGAGAAGGGTATCATGCAGCTCAGTAGAGGAAGACCTCAAATGACATGGATTGATATAGCAAGTCAGGCAATGGGGCTAGGTGTGTTTGAGTCAGTAAGACTAACTCAGGACAGGTCAGACTTCAGAGCTGTTGTACATAGGGTCACGATGAGTCACAGGCAACTCCATGACATATAACAACGGCAGCAACCACATCGCCAGTGTGCTTTCTTATTAAAAGCCAACATCCAACCCTTCCTACTTTCTAAAGGGTAGGCTGGGGTGAGGGATAAAGGTCTTGTTTGACATCTACAGAGTACCAAACATATTACTCAGTGTCTGCGCTGGGTCTGCATATTCCTCCCATTTGATAGCTGTGGCTCAGAGAGGTACAGACATACCTGGATCAATGTACTAGTGAAGTAGTGGTAAATGCTAGACTGTAAGCTCTATGAGGGTAGAGGTCTATTTGCTCTCCAATGCATCTCAAATATATGGAACAGAATCTGGTACTTAATAAGTTTATTGTTATTGTTAGGTGCCATCAAGTCGAGTATGACTTATAACCACCTTATGAACAAAATATCTGAACCTTGTTCTATCCTGTGTCATCCTCACCTTCCTGACACATAAGAGACCATTGCAGTAGTCACCACACCAATCCACCTGGTTTTGAACTGTGGTGTTAGAGAAGAGCATTAAACATCCATGGATGGCCAAAAGAATAAACAAATATGTCTTGAAGGGGATACAGCCAGAGTGCTCTTTGGAGTCAAGAATTATAAGGCTTTACCACACATATTTTGGCATGTTACTAGGAGAGGCTATTCCTTGGAGAGGCGCATGATGCTAGAAAGGGTTGAGGGATGGCGAAGGAGAGGAAGATCCTCTGCCGGGTGGACTGATGCAGTGACATAATTGTTGTTACTGTTTTGTGCCATAAAGTTGCTTGTGATCCATAGTGACCCTATGTACAAGAGCTCTGAAACCTGCACTGTCCTGAGCCAGTCTCACTAATTCTGACACATCAACTTCCAATACCCTAGTTACTGTATCAATCCATCTCATCCGCTGTCTTGTTCTCCTGCACTGTTCCTCCACCCTTCTGAGCATGATGTCCTTCTCCAAGGACTGTTCTATTGTGGCCACTTGCCCAAAGTATGTAAGTCAAGAGTTTTAAAATCCTAGGCTCATGGGAGAAACTTGGTTTCCCCCCTTCCAAGACAGACCTATTTGTTTTCTTGGTGGTCTCCAGCACCACAATTTAAAGGCATCCATTCTTCTTGTTACCTTTAGACATTGTCCAGCTCTCTGATGCAAATTGTGAAGATTATGGCCTGGATTAGGTGCACCTTTGTCTCTAGACTGACACTGTTGCTTTTCAGTACTTTGGAGAGACCCCTGACAGCAGGTTTTCCCAAGAAAATTTGTCTTTTAATTTCCTGACTGCTGATGCTAAAGGTGTTGATAGTGGAGTCCAGCAAGCTGTTAACAAACTCAATCTCTTCATCTATCATGATTATGCCAAAAGGCCCAGTGGTGAGAATCTTTGTCTTCTTGATGTTGAGCTTCAATCCTTGTTGAAGACTCCAGTCCTTGACCTCCTGCAGCAAATGCTTCAGGTCCTTTTCAATTTCAACAAGTGAGGCTGTCTCATCTGCATAATACAGGTTTTTGATGGGTCTTCCATCAATCCTGATGCCACATTTCTCATTAAGCCCTGCTTCTGTTCTGCATTTAGATTGCAAAGGAATGGAGATAAGACGCATCCCTGACACACTTCTTTCCTTATTTTGAACCATGCAGTGTTTCCCTGCTCTGTTCTGATGACTCCTTTCTGGTCCAAGTATAGGTTTCACATAAACTCAATCAGGTGTTCTGGGATTTCCATTTTCTTTTCCTCAAGATTAGCTACAATTTGTTGTGATCTCCACAGTCAAATGCCTACATAGTAAACGAAACACAGATAGACATTCCTCTAGCTCTTTACTTTCTGCCAAGATCCAGCTGACATTGGCAATAATGCCACTAGTATCACAAATTCTTCTAAACCCACCTTGTATTTCTAGTAGTTCTTGCTCAATGTACTGTTCTAGTAATTTCTGGATAACCTTTAGCATAATTTTGCTAGTGTGTGATATTAGTGATATTGTTCAGTAATTTTCACACTCTGCCGGAGTAACATAATAGGTATTCCATAAATAACTGTTGAATTAACAAAAAACAAAACAAAACAAAACAAAAACCAACCCATATTGATTCTTCCTCTGTCATCCTTATTCATTGTCCAACTTTCAGATGCATAATTGTAAAGGAAATTGAAAACACCCTGTCTTAGATCAGACACACCTTAGTCTTTAAGCTGATATTCTCGCTCTTTAACACTTTGGCGAGATCCTTGACAGTAAATGTTCCCAATGCAATGTTCCTTTTTATTTCTTGACTGTTGATACTATTGGTGCTGATTGTGGGTCCAATTAAAATCATTGCTGTAGGGCAGTGTACAATTGTGTGTCCTAGAGTTTTCAGTGAGTGATTTTTTTTGAAGTACATGTCCAGACCATTCTCCTGAGATGCCTGTAGGTAGATTCCAAACTCCGACTTTTTTCTGAGGAATTGAGTTCATTAACTGTTCATACCTCCCAAAGGATCTAGAGAACATGATAGGTAGGTTTTATGTTTGAAACTTAGGAGCTGCTATTTTTTTTCCTTCACTTTCCTAATTTTGAAGTTATTTCCTACCTTCTACCTAGAAGCCTAGGGATTGTCCTTCCCATTTTTAAAAAATATGTACACAGCAAAGGATCTGACAAGCTCATTAACTCTGAGGTAAAGATCTGATAAGATTCAAAGTATAACTCTGTCTTCTTGGTGTGTTTGTAATTGGATGGAAACCAAGGCAGGCAGGGAATGGAAAGCTTTAGCAGCTGTTTGTTCAGTCATCCCAGGACTATTCACCTTGATTCATTATTTTTGTTAAGATTTTTCTGCTTAGACACATAAATACTATTTTAATAAAAATGAATTTACCAAGTTATTGCCGTGTCAAAAGGCCCGATGAATTAATATGATCATAATAAAAAAGTAAAGCCTCTTAAATTAGAGCATGTAGTTTTATATTCGCTAAGTGTTAGTCCAATTATATTCTTATAGGATCTTAAGAGCTTGCAGTTTCTCAGAAATCTGGATTGCATGGATATTACTCAATATAAAGAGTTTTAGCTCAGAAGACGCTTTGGTGGCCTAGAGGTAAGAAACTGCTCTGCAATCCCAAAGGTGTGTGGTTCAAATCCACCAGCTGTTCTGCAAGGGAAGGCTGGGCAATCTCTTCCTGTGTGATTAACTGCCTCTGAAAACCTGCTGGAAGTGCAGCTATGGGTTGGTTCTGAATAGAAGGTATATAACAACAACGAGTGACTTTTGGAATATATTTGGGCCAGAGAACGAAGGGAAGGAAAGGAGTTTTTTGATTTCTGGAAGTCTTTACTCACTTGGTTTATAAGGACCAGTATGTTTAGATGAGAAGTGTTGCTAAAGAGAAAATTAGTCTCAGTGGAAGATACTTTCCGTGTCTTTATTTCTATTTTGTGTATGGAATAAAGGAGTTGAGTTTAAGCTAACAATGGAATGGGGGTTTTTTGTTGTTGTTTTTCTCCCCTTTTTTGTTTTTCCTCAAAACAGTCATCTACTTAATCACCAATTTCTATAAGCACTACCTCCAAACTACAACCTGCATGTTTATCAATCATTACCAAACTCACAGCTTGAATATTTCTGAAGACACTATCATCTCTCACATGGACCACTATAGAAGTTGCCTAATTATTCCCCTTGTTTCCCCATTTGCATCATCTTCTCTCCCACCCCCAGCTCCATTTTCCATTCAGAAGGCAAAGTAATTGTCTTAAAAGTATTTTAGATCATAAAACTTCCTTAATTAGAGTCCTCCAATGGCTTACCACAAATCAGTTAAGATAAAATTCAAACTCCTTTCCATGAACCAGGAGACCCTATGCCATCTGTGTCCAGATTTTTTTTTTAGTCACTGATTTCATATTCCATGATTCCAACTCTCAGACACCAGATTCTACCCTTAATGGAGGATCTATTTTTATTAACCTAAGGGAGGTTTGTTCCTATCTCAGCATATTTGCTCCAGCTCCACACTCTTCCCTCACATATTCATATGATTTTCCCTGTGTAATCATTTATGTTGCAGTTCTACATCCTTTTCTCAGAGAAGTTTTCTTCACTTGTTTTCCTCTCCTTCTGCTGCTCATTTTATTGTCCTGTCCATTTTTGTTTTCCAGAGCAATTGTCTCTTTCTGAAATAATTGCATTAACTTGATTGCTTTTATGCTTTACTGTTTGTCTCTTTCCACTAGACCATATACATCATGAGAGGTGGAACCTTGTCTTTCTTGGTTACTGTTACAATCCCAAAGCTTAAAACAATTCCTGCTGCTAAGTTGGTGATGGATAATTTTAGTGTAATATTTGAACAAAGGTACCAGGAAGCATAGTACCTCAATTCATATACTCTCAAAGTATTAGGGCAAACAATCAGATAGCATTTATAAGAAACAAGTCTCACTCAGACTAAAGTCTGAAAACAAGAAACTCACATGAATAGTTTCAACCAGATTATGCATCAGGGATTTATTTTGGACAGTTCTAGGGTGAATGGTCTTAAATCTTGGATGCTTGGTTCAGATCATGAGGCAAAGCAATGCTTAGTCAAAATGGAGGTTTGGTTTTCTTCTCCTTTATTAAAACAGCACTATTTTTAAATGACTTGGAGCTTGCAGTTCTGTTACGATGACTCGTCAGCTTGAAAAATGTGTTTCTTCAGGGTGGGAGGAGAGTTTTATATTCATAATTCATTTGTTGCAATGCTCATTTATTAAAGCACAGCCATATTCTCCTATGCACTATCCTTTTTTTTGGGGGGGGGTTAGAATTATGCCTTCCTCTCCCCGCTTTTTATCATACTTTATTCATGTACATATAAATAGGAAATTGTGAAATGCAGTTTATGGTCATAGACGGAACATTTTTAGTATGTTCATATGTACAGTGGAACATGCTCGCCTATGTTTTATTACAATCTGGCTTACAGTTCTAGAATGCACGGGAATATGAACACAAAGAGCATATACGTACCCCGACCCCCACACTCAACTCCACCTATTTATAGCTCCAAACACAATTTTATCAAGTTCATGTTTGGAAATAAGATTCACTAAACAGAGCATGGAGTAAAGCTTAAAGAGATATCTGAATTAATTGAATCATTCCGTTTAGAACTAACCCAACCAACCAACAGATTCCCTGTGGGGTCGAGGGTATAATCTATGCATTTATCTCTGTGCACTCTCTTCTCACTAAGGTTCTATTAAAGCACAACAGTCATTAAACTAGTGTGCAAACCACCAAATTAAACAAAGAGGCTATTTTTACAGAAAGGGATGAGAGGAAAGAAAAACATCCTTTTTTTTTTTAAGGGAGAAAAAAAAATTACTTTTCCTTAAAGCCCAGAACAGTAGCAGAAGGATTTAAGAACATAAACATAACCAATCTGTCTATTCCAGGGGATAAAGGCTATGTTTCTTAAACATAAAAGAACAAAATTTCTAAGTAGCAAGTGAGTTGGAAGCATTTGCATAATGGATTTTATTTACATAAATTATGTTGCTTATAGCACTCATCTGATAAGACTTGGCAAAGGTGGAAGGCAGAAGTTGAAGTGGAGTGAAATGAGGAATAAATATATAAATTTAGTTCCAAAACTCCTTTCAGCACTTTTTGGGTTTTCCTCATCCTTTGAAGTCTCTGTTTCTTTAGGGATGAATATATATATTTACCCCAAAACTTATCATCGTGAATGTCAAGAAGAATTAGATATGGTCATTCTGACACACTCTGTACTCCTCACCCTGTTTTGTTCTCTTTTATGAAGGTAAAAATGAGTGCATCCGTCAACTACTGGAGCATGTTAGCTTCTGTATGTTGAGGTCTGACAGCCACTGGCTGTGAATTTTCTCGCCATAACAACCAAATGAAAATGCCAGACATGAATCTTTCTGTTAAGTGCCAGATTTTCTCTTTCTCATATGCAGCATTTCCCTACAACTGCATAGAAAAAAAATCAGTTGCTTTACATAGCTTCAAAGCAAAGAGCTCTTTTCTAATGGAATAGCGTGATGCTGAACAATGCACAGAACCTCCTAAGAACGGGTTATGGGGGCGTTATTTGGAATCACAGTTACATATTCTCAGAATCTCAAGTTCAAGAAAGATACGATAATCTCATAAATATCTAAAGTAAAGAACTTACAAAGTCTAAAAAATCTACTCCTCAAGACTGTTTTGGCTTTCTGTTGTCAGAATCACTGTTGTTTCATCTGAAAGAAGGACATGAGATAGCTCTTTCATATTCACTCATCCTGTCCCAACTCAAGGTTTTTGATGTGATGAGAACTGGACTTTAATTTTTCCTTCAGATTGTAGGATCTTATAAGCATTGACTTAAACAAATTTATCTAGAATTCATTGATCTTTTTAAACGTTAAACCTTTGGCCACATGCATAGAAATAATTGGGATTTTTTTTTTATTTCAGCTGAAAGTATATTCAATTCATTGTGACTTAAACAAATGAGAATTATTTTTTCTTATCAGACAGAAAGTCTAGAAACTCTGCAATCAATGTTACAAAACAAAATGTGCATGAATTGTTGAATGGAAAACCAAATTAGGTCTGCAAACTTCCACTCACATCAAAATAATTTTGGATTTTTTTTTTTAATGTCTGGAAGTATCAGGTTTCTGGCATTGGTTCACTTATGCAAAGATGTCACCAGAAACTCAGGTCTTCTTTTTCTTTTTCTATGCTATATTCATTTTGGTTTTAGTCCCTGTGCTTGGAGCTTTGTGGTCACAGGATGGGGGCCACAGGTTCATAGGTGGTGACTAAGTTTTGGTGGAGGAAAAAGGGGAATGAGTAACACAAGCCTCAATATTTGCCTTCTTTTCTCCGAAAAGAAACAATTTTTCCTTGTCATCTTTTGCACAGGATTTTGGATTTTAATTTTTTTTTTTGCTTGTATCTTCGCTAAAAAACTACCGCAAGTTAATGAAGCTGTGGAAGTGAATATTTAACATTTGTAGGCATATAAGGGTGCTCTGGTGGCTTAATGTTAAGGAACTTAGATGCCATCTCAAAGGCATGTGATTCCAACCCACCTGCTGCTCTGTGGGAAAGTAAGCAAACTCCTGCCTCTGAAATTTCATAAAAGAGTCAGCTATGAATAGATTCTGATTCTGCAGTACACAACAGCAACAAGAAGGAAGAAGCAAGCAAAGGAATATATGTTGAGTGAAGAATTAGAATGTTGTTGATGTTGTTGTTGTTGTGTGTCATTGAGTAGCCTGCAACTCATAGTGATCCAGTGTACAACAGCCCTAAACCCTCCTTCATCCTGTGTCAATCTTAGTGTCTCTGACACACCTACCTGCATTACTTCAGTCACTAAACCAATCCATCTCATGCAGGTCTTCCTCTCTTGTGCTGTCCCTCCACCCTCCACCCTCCCAAGCATGACGTCCCTCTCCAAGAACTAGTCCGTCCTTGCAACATGTCCAAAGTATATCAGATGAAGCTTCAGAATCCTTGCCTCCAAGGAGCATCTTGGTTTAACCCTCCCTAAGATGAACTTATTTGTTCTCCTGGAGTCCATTCAGTACTCTTCTCCAGCACCACAGCTCCAAAGCAATCAATCCTCCTTCTATTATCTTTAGTCATTGTCCAGCTTTCTGATGCATAGCAAGTAATTGCAAAGACTATGGCCTGAATCAGGCACATCTCAGTTCCAGACTGACATTGTTGCTCTTCAGTATTTTGCAGAGATCTGACAGCAGACTTTCCCAATCCAATTCATCTTTTCATTTCCTGACTGCTGGTACCAAGAGTGTTGACTGTGGAGCCAAGCAAACTAAAGCTGTTAATAATCTCAGTCTTTTCATGCTCTATCATGGTGCTCCCAATTGGCCCAGTGGTAAGATTCTTTGTTTTCTTGGTGCTGAGCTTCAATCCCTATTGAAGGTTGTAGTCCTTGACCTTCTGCAGAAAATGCTCCAGGTCCTCCTCGTTTTCAGCAAGCAGGGTTGTGTCATTTGCATAATATAAATTGTTGGTGAGTTTTCCTCGAATTCTGATGCCACATTTCTCTTCATAAAGCCCAGCCTCCTGGATAATCTGTTCTGTATATAGATTGAAAAGATATGGAGATAGGACATCCCTGGAGTACATCCTTTCCCAGTTTTGAACCATGCAGTACTTCCTTGCTCTGTTTTGATGACTGCCTCCTGGTCCAAGTAAAGGTTTTGCATAAGCACAATCAAGTGTTCAGGGATTCCCATTCTTCTCAGAATCAGCCATAGTCTTTTGTGATCCACACAGTCAAATGTCGTTGCATAGTCCGTGAAACACAGATAGACTTTCCTCTGGTACTCCCTGCTTTCAGCCAAGATCCATCCTAGCTATCATATACCTAGTACCATGGCCTCTTCTAAACCCATCCTGCCCTTAAGGCAGTTCTCTGTTGATGTGCTGTTACAATCGTTTTGGATATCTTGAGCAGAATCTTGCTTACATGCGATATCAGTGATATTGTTTGATAATTTTTGCACTTCATCAGGTCACCTTTCTTTGAAATGGGAACAAATATATATCTCTTCCAGTCAATTGGCCAGGTGATTATCCTTCAGATATCTTGGTACAACTTGGTGTGTACTTCCAGGGCATCGTCTGTTTGTTGAAATATGCCAATTGATATTCTGTCAATTCCAGGAGCGTTGGTGGGGTTTTTTTTGTCCAGTTCTTTCATAGCAGTTTGAACTTCTTCCTTCATCACCATAGGCTCTTGCTCATACGTTGTTTCATGAAATTCTTCTGTGCCTATCAATTCCTTTTGGTACAATGACTCTTTCTTCTCTTACCATCTTCTTTAAATGCTTCCTGGATAGTATAATATTCTGCCTAAAGCATCCTTAAGTATTACAACTAGAGGCTTGAATTTGTTCTTCAGTTTCTTCAACTTAAGAAATGCTGAGAGAGTTCTGCCCCTTTGATTTTCTGACTCCAGCTCTTTACTCTGCAAAAAGGAAATATTACTTTCCATGTAATGTCAGGAGTTGATGTTCTTTTATTTATTCCAGGGTCAGTTCTGACTTTTCTCTGACCACCAATCCTTGTTTGACTTTTTGGATTAGTGAGCTTTGTTTCATTCTTCTTCTATTCCTTCCTACAAGAATGGCTCTCTTTCTGATGGCTTGCTTTTTTGTAAGATTGTAGTGTGAGTCTTTACAATAAGATTATGACATGTAGGCATAATTTTAAATAAAGACAACTTTAAATACTATTTTCAGTGTTTGGACAACTTTTAGTGTCAAAATTTTGGAATCAGTTAATATTTGGGATAATAAACTGATTTATATTATCGGCCATAAAGGAAAATAAAATTCCTAAAATCCAAGCAGAAAAAAAATCAATTGCTATAGACTTCTGTTCATAGAGAAACACAAAACTTTCAATCTTTTTCTGACAAGCCCCTCTACTACATAAGCTATAGTTTAAACTCTTGAAACTTATTCTCTTGTTATAAAGAATGTGTGTGGTGAAGTCTACCCAATCAAAAGTTTCCCTCAAGCCAGAGAGTAAACTCTGTGTGGTATTATAGCATCCTGAGCAAAGCTTTCTCCAACCTGTGCTTCAAAGACAAAGCAATGCATCTTGTACTGAAAAGACAAATACTCCTCTCCCCTCTTTGGCATGAAGAAGGCGGCTGCCAAGGAAAGGTAGCTGGCAGGATTCCCAGATACAGGGCTTGGGCCATGGGTTGGGCAGAGGACCAGTTGCCATCTCATTATTTCATTGTCATGCGGTTACTGGGCACACTAGCTGACATGCAGAATCAAAGTAAAAACCAGTGCTGTCAGAGAAGTGATACTAATGGCAGTGACTCTGTTCAGTCCTTCAGCGAGTTTGGAGGACAGCCACCTCAATTTAGTGGACCCCTTTCCAGCTGTATTAACCCCCTAGGAAGCTGGCTGGAATATGCTTCCCAAACGGGTGACACTGGGTGATTTGTTTTAATAATGGTTTAAGGGCTAGATGAATTAGTCACTGTCACTCGAGGGAGAAAAGAAAGAATATTCAAAAACATCATCATATTATATCAGCAGGGACCAAAAAAAAAAAGCTGAAAGCAGAGAAACAAATAATCTTTTAGCTCTCCCCCCTCCCCCCCTTTAGCTCGCTTTTATAAATAAGGAATAGGAAATGTACATCTTGGGAAATCTTCATGCAGAACCATCAGAGATGATAACGAGTCACTCATGATGATGTTTGTCATTACCTAAAGCCCACCAGTCAATTCCCACTCACTGCGACCCTGCAGCACAGAGTAGAACTTTCCGATCTGGATTGCAACTGCTACAGTCTTTATGAAACAGATTGCTACGTTCTCCCTTGGAGTGGTTGTTGGGTTTGATCTGCTGAGTTTTTGGTTAGCAACTGAGCCCTTAAGCACTGTACTACCAAGGATTTTTAGAAAAACAAACAAACAAACAAGCAAACAAACAAACAAACAAACAAACATCCAAGCCCTATGCCATTGATTCTGATTTATGTAGACCTTCTTTGAGTTTTGAGGCAGTAAATCTCAAAAGAACAGATTGCTTTCTCTTTCTCCTGAGGAAGGACTGGTGGGTTCAAACTGTTCCTTTTAGTTAGCATGTCAGCACTTGACCTACCACACCAGAAGAGCTCCTTGTTAGGAAATCAATATGCAGACAATTGGTGTTTGTGTTTATGGGTCTCAATACTCTTTCCCTATTTCCTCTCCAATCCTTTTTGTTATGAGTATTGATTGCTTGGAGTCAAACTAACATCATTTAGGAATTCAGTGACCTAATGAGCAGAGACAACCCAAAAGTAGACAGTGATTTATGTCCTTGCAGGTCAGATACAGAGTCACGTAGGATTTTTTTTCTTTTTAATATCTCCCAGTGTTCTGTACAATCATAATAACACTGCTGGTAGGCAACAATAATAACACCGCTAGTAGGCCAAATGATATTGTGTGACTTGAGAGGTTGTCTGTACTTCAATGTCACTGTGTCATAAAAAGAAATTAAAAGAAGAGCTTTATTATGCTCAGAGCAACTGGTCCCATTATATGTATTATGCAAGCACACACATTTATCATCCTCTGTGTAACTTATCCCAAATAAAAAAAGCCCTACTATATTAAAAAAAAGTTAAAATGTATGACCATATATAACCCTAAGTTGTTGTTGTTAAGTGCCATTGAGTCACTGCGACACATAGTGACCCTATGTACAGCAGCTCTGAGCCCTGTCCTGTCCTGAGTCAGTCTCACTAATTCCAACAGACCAACCTCCATTGCTCCAGTTACTGTATCAATCCATTTCATCTGGGATTTTTCTCTCCTGTGCTGTCCTCCACCTTTCTGAGCATGATGTCCTTCTCCAAGGATTCGTCTCTCCTGGGCACATGTCCAAAGTCTGTGAGACGGAGCTTCAAAATTCTAGCTTCCAAGGAGAAACTTGGTTTCACCCTTTCCAAGCGAAATCTATTTGTTTTCTTGGCAGTTATAGTATGTTCAAAACTCTTCTCCAGCACCACCATATAAGGTAAAGAGTAAATAAAAATGAAATTAGAATGAAGGGTAAATAGGGAAATAAGGTAAAACAAGAGAAAAAAATATTATTACTTAAACTGTATAGTAAGAAAGACTATTCAGTTGGGATAAGCTGAAGCTTTTCTAGACTTTCTAGCAGCCAATGGAAAAGGAAAACATGCTATGATGTTCAGTTGTTTTGTAATAGAAGCAAAATAATTTTAAAAAGCTGCAACTGAGACTTCATCCAGCCTAGGATCACCGCCCCCAACTCACCATGGATGATGACATCTCTGTGCTTGTGACCCGCAAAGCCTCCAGGCATGTGCAAGGCTGGTTTCCCAGGCGGCGACTCTCCTGGGATGTCTTTCCATCTATCATGATGTGCCCTCGGAGCCAGGGCATGATGATGGGCATGGGCCAGAAGGACTTCTACTTGGGAGATGAATCCCAGGGCAAGAGAGGCATTTTGACCCTCAAGCACCTCAGTAAGCACAGCATTGTAACCAACTGGGACGACATGGAGAAGATCTGTCACCACACCTTCTACAACAAGCTGCATGTGGACCCTGAAGAGCTCCCTGTGCTGCTGATGGAGGTCTCCCTGAATCCCAAGGCTAAGTGGGAGAAGATGATCCAGATCATGTCTGAGACCTTCAACACCCTGCCATGTACGTGGCCCTCCACAGTACTATGCTGTACGACGCTGGTCATACCACTGGCATTGTGATGGATTCCTGCGATGGGTAACCACACACCCATGAGAGGTACACTCTCTCCCTCCCTCTCCATCCTGCATCTAGACCTGGCTGTCTAGGACCTGATGGACAATCTCATGAAGATCCTCACCGAGGAAGCCTACAGCTTCACCACCATGGCTGAGGGGAAAATTGTGTGTGACATTAAGGAGAATGTTACTTTGCCCAGAACTTCAAGCAGGAGATAGCCACAGTGGCCTCCTCATCCTCCTTGGAAAAGAACTACGAGCTGGCTGATGGACAGGTCATCACCAATGCCAATGAATATTTCTGTTGCCATAGGCATTCTTCCAGCACTCCTTCCTGGGCATAGAATCCTATAGTATCCACGAAACTACCTTCAACTCCATTGACATCTGCAAAGACCGCTAAGCTAAAACAGTGCTGTCCAGCGGGACCACCGGCATGTACTCAGGCACCCGTGAGAGGATGCAGGAGATCACAGCACTGGTCCCCAGCACAATGAAGATCAAGATCATTGCTCCCCCTGAGCAATATTCCGTGTGGATCTGCGGCTCCATCTCGGCCCCCTTTGTACACCTTCCAATACATGTGGATCAGCAAGCAAGAGTACAACAAATCTGACCCCTCTATCATCCGAAGCAAATGTTTCTAGACAGTTTAGTTGTGCTACACCCTTTCTTGATACAAAAAACAAACAAACAAATCCCCCCAAAAAACCACCCAACAAAACAAAACACTAACTTGCACAGAAAAAACACAATAGACAAAAATAAAGGAAATAATTGGCATGGCTTTATGTTTCACTTTTTTTGTTTGTTTGTTTATTTCTTTTTTTAATTTTTTTTTCTCCTCTTGAGTCAGGATTTAAAAACTGGAACAAGGAGAGTGACAGTACTTGATGTGGAGCAAAAATTCCCACCACCCAACCTCCAATTCTCCAATGTGGCCCAGGACTTGATTGTACATTGTTCTTGCTCTTTTTAAACAGTCATTCCTAAGGATCATTACAAGGCAATGTGGCAGGAAGCTCCTGCCTTTCCAAAAGCCTCTCCCTTTCCCCTAGGCAGAAGTCCTCAATCCCTCACCCAGGATCCACACACAGACAGGGAGTGGTAGGGAGCATTGCATTTG
Organism: Elephantulus edwardii; assembly: GCF_000299155.1. Lineage (NCBI taxonomy): Eukaryota > Metazoa > Chordata > Mammalia > Macroscelidea > Macroscelididae > Elephantulus > Elephantulus edwardii. The sequence goes on from NW_006399857.1 coordinate 1,842,161, forward strand.
TGGAATTTATATGTAACAACAACAACAAACAAATTTAAATCTTCCATCTTAATATTTGTTATTTTAATTTTGTTTTTTGTTTTCAAAAGTCAGCTATTGGAGGCTCTACTTATATGGGATCCTGTCCTGTCCCCTTTGCCCTATTCTAGAAATATGAAAGCTTTTGATCTCCCTAGGGTGGCTGAGATGTGGAGGCAGCCAGGGCTTTTACCTCTATTACCCACTTGAGACCAACTGAATAAATTGGCATACCTTAAAAAAAAAAAAAAAGAAAAGCAGCAAAGCTTTATCTATGAAATAAAAATTACATCTTTCCATTCCAGTAAGTTTTATTTTTTATTTGGGTGTTACATGTTAAAAAAATTCATTAGCAATGCATTAAGTGCTGAGGAGTGCAGATTGTCGGTATTATTAAAACTGCACTAATACAAGGAAACGACACTCTCAAACATAACTAGTTTTCTTTGAATTTTTGCACTGTCATCACCCGGGTACTTGAGAGGTCTCTGGGTGGTGCAAGCTGTTTCTGGTCTCTTGTTAACCTCGTGGCTGGCAGTTCTAACACAACTGCCTGCCTCACAGAAGATAAGCCTGGAAGTCTACTCCCACTAAGATTACAATTCAGAAAATCCTGTGGTGAAGTTCTACTCACAATAGTAACACCTGGGTTGTCATGGGTCAGAACTGACACAACTGAAATATATTTGGTTTGGGGCATTTGTGTGTTTGGAGTTCCAAACACTGAAGACATTAAGAAGAATGCTTCCTTTTAAAATGGAAAGATTACACTCCATACAAGCTGCCTGCATTCTTTTCTTTTCAAAAAAGTAAAATGACTCAGGAAGTTGAACTGAGTAATTGAAATACACTGAGAGAGAAGAAACCCTGACGAGAGCCAGAGACCAGCCATCTGAAAGTCTCCAGATGTCTGAAAGATGCTGATGCTCTGATGACGCCCAGAGAGTTCCTACTGTGTGTGCTGAGGTCAGCAACTCACAGGCCAGACCTCAGGTCCAGGAAGCACCTGGAGAGCTGTGGTGAGAGGACAGGAGGCTGATTGATAACAACTTATTAGAAGCCTGTGTTTAGAGTCTAACTAGGGTCTCAGTCCAAAAAAAAGCAACTGCATGATTCTGTCACTAGGAATACCTTCCAAGAAGCAAATGAACTGCCAGTGACTGCTTCACTGTGATGATTGACATCCATTGCTTGTTTGGAGGAAAGGAATGATTTTTCGTTTTTTAAAATGATGTTTAAAATGTTTTAAATAGGGAACATTTTAGTTAAGAAGTTAGGTTTTCCACAGTGTTTAATATTGCCAGATCCTAGCAGATGAGGTGAGAAGATGACTCCCAATATGATGGATTGACAAAGTGACTGAAAAAAACAAAACAAAACAAAAAACAACAAAACGAAAAACCCCACAACACCCCACCAAGCCTAAAAGTGCAGTGGAGACTGATGCTGAAGATGTATTGGGTAGGGTTTCAGTTTTATTTTACACAGAGTCGTTATATAAGTTGGAACTGGCTCAGTGGTAAGTTGGAATAACAACTGAGACAGAGTGACTTTCAAGGAGATTCCTCAGTGACTGCAAACATGGATTTAAGGAGAGCAAAGACTGTGAGGATGGTTCAGGATCTCACAGAGTTTAGTCCTGTTTCCAGGGTCATTATATGACTCTCAGCTGACTCAGATGGCGCTTAGCAACAAGAAATACATTGAATTTATTGCTAAGTACTTGAATTACCCAGTTCTGTGCCACTCCCAAGCTTAGTTGTAAATCCGATCGTGGTGAGGGATGTGATTTTCTTTGGTTGATATTTGTCGTTGTTATGTGTCATTGAATGATAGTGACCCTACTATCTGAATCATGCCCCCTTCTGGGCCATCCTCACTGTCTTTGATATACGTGAGCCCACTGTTATATAGGAAAACACATAGTTGGGACTTCCTAGCCTATATTTAGAAGTTCAAAACCCAGGTTTCCTGGATAGAGGGCAAAAGTTCAAGAGACATGTAAATGGACAGAAAGTAATAGGATATGTCAAATGGTTAGAATTAGTTTGACTCATATCTATCTGTCTATCCATCTTTACACATTAATTAATTAGTAGAACACAATTTTAATCTACAAGGTACTGGTTATTTAGTGGCAGAACTTTTCGCCTTTCGTTCCTGAGACCCAGGTTTGATTTCTGTCGCCAACACCCATATACCAGTGGGGACTGTGTGTTGCAATAAAGCTGAACAGGCTTCAGTGGAGGGAAGAAATGCCTGACAGTGTACATCTGAGAAAGGATCAGTGAAAACCCTGTGGAACACTGCGTGTGAATCTTCAACTGGTCGAGCTCATGGTGCAGGGCAGGGAGGTACTTTATTTTGATCGGTAGCACATGAATTTTCCATCAGTCCAGCTGGCTTGATGACAACTAATGACAGTTCTGTTCTATGTCAAAGCAGGTCAAGCTATGTAGACACTTAGAAAGGAAAGAAACCCACAACCAAACCAGAGAAGCACTTAGGCCAGGACTAGTTGACTTTAAACAACTATTTAGAAAATAAATTTTTCCAAGTCAACATTACATCTTTTGTCATGTTTATTGATAATTATTCAGCTCTTAATAGATGTCAGGGCTTATGTGATTTAATTCTTCCTCTGGCATTACCACATCTTACACAAGCTATTATACATGAAATGTACTTAAACTTTACAGTCAGACAGTGGTAGAAGAGAGCATCTCAGGCACAAAAAAGTAAGAAAAAAAGAAGAGAATGTTAGGAAATAAATGGGCCATTGCCTTCTACATTATCTCTTTTACTGCTGAAAGAATAAATACAAACATACTGATGCAGGTCTTTGGAGACACCTTGGCCACCCATATAGGTAACAAATTTTCTTTCGGGAAGTGAAGGTAGCCGTGCATGCCTTGTAAAACTACGAGTGCGTAAAACCTGGCATCGAGGACAAGAAATTAGATGACAAAATGATGAAATGAAACCAGCCATTATAAAACGTCCATTTCTGGGTCAGATGCACTTTTCTCTCCATTTCCTTTCTAAAATTGTCCCCCTTTCTCCCACTTTTTCATGATTTCAGGCAGGAAAGAATAAGAGATCAATAGCTATTGCTTTATAGAACATTGCCTTGTTGTGTGAACATAAAGCAAAGGGAATAAGAGAATTGGGCCAATCAGAGGTCAAGTTGGGGCAATGTTCAACAGGGCAGGGTGAATTGTCTTTTTTTTAAAGTGTTTTGTTCTAAAGGAGAATTTGCAAGGTTAATTATTAGAACATTTTGCCAAGTAGATTATTTTAGGAGACCTTGTTCTTATACTATATAGCAATACTCAGAAACAGGTCAGTTACAGTTCTTGTTATTTGGTGGTCTGTCGAAATTTAGAAACAAATCTTTTTAGCTATGTTTCTAAAAAAAGATGCTCAAATTTTACAAAAAAGGACAGAATACTATTTAATGATATAAAATTTTTGTTTGCTTTTTTTTAAAGAAACAAATCTCTTTCCTGTGTATCTTGATGAGGTATAAAGGAAAAGAGTTATTCAATTTACTTCCAATAAGACTAGCTACTTCCTGGAATTTTTCAGTGTCAGTTAGTTGTTTCTGGTACAGTGTTTCTGTGTATTACTGCCATATTCTTTTGCTAGAGATTGAAGCTAACTAAAGATACAAATGACCTATACAAAGAAAACTACAGAACATTTCTGCAAGACACAAGAAATGGAAAAATGTGCCCTGTTCATGGATGTTGTTGTTGATTGTTGTTGAGTCGAGCACAACTCATACCAACCCTATGAACAAAAGGTCTGCATCCTCTCTATAACTATCATCATTTATCCAAGTTCATAGACTTTGCAGAGGTATGGTTTTTTAGGAAGTGGATGCCACTCCTGCTTCCAAACCTGTCTTAAACTGGGAGTTTCACCAAACGCTGTCCACCATGAGTAACTAACTATTATGATAGAAGATATAACTCAGAGTTATCTCAGAGGATATAACTTTTTGAAACAGTGTTCCCCCCCCCAATTAGCAAAATGTACTTGCTCATTTGTTAATGTGGTTGTTGTTTTTATGTACCATCATGTCATAGCTGACCTTCCAGTGGGTTTTCAAAGGCAGTAAATGGGGAGAGAGGAGACTGCTCATCTTTTCTCAGCACCTGCTGTATCAAACTGCTAGCTTTTAGATTGGCAGCAAAATTCCAAATAATTCCTTTTAATTTTGCAGTGGTGGCAGAAGAAATTGAAGTTGTTAGCAATTATAGCCTGTTCAGCTCCACAATCAACACTGTTAACACCAGCAGTCAGGAAATTAAAAGACGAATTTCATTGGAAAATCTGCTGTTAGGGACCTCTCCAGAGTGTTGAAAAGCAACAGTGTCAATCTAGAGACAAAAGTGTGCCTAATCCAGGCCACAGTCTTCTCAATTACTTGTTACGCTTCAGAGAGCTGGACAATAACTAAGGATGACAGAAGAAGAATAGATGCCTTCAAGTTGTGATGCTGGAGAAGAGTCTTGAACATACCATGGACTGCCAAGAAAACAAATCGGTCTGTCTTAGAGAGGGTGAAACCACATCTCTTCTTGGACGATAGGATTTTGAAGCTCCATTTGCTCATGGATAGAAAGATTCAATATATTAAAAATGACAATCCTACCCAAAACAATCTACATGTTCAATGCAATCACAATCTAAATATCAACTTCATTTTTCAAAGAGATTGTAAGGGAAGTCAAATTTATTCGGAGAGGGAAAAGACCCCAATAAGCAAAACACTCCTGAGAAACAAAAATAAGGTGGGAGTTATAGCACTCCCTGACCTCAAAACCTACTACACAGGAATAGTGCCCCAAACAGCGTAATACTAGTAAATTGGCAGGCACATATATCAATGACAGAAAGGAGAACTCAGAAATAGACCCAGCTATATTCTAAGGTCAACTAATATTAGACAAGGAAACCAAAGCTATCAAATAGGGAAATTACAACCTCTTCAACAAATGGTGCTGATAAAACTGGACTTCTACTTGAGGAAAGCTGAAACAGGATCCGCATCTCACACCATACACAAAAGTCAACTCAAGGTGGATCAGAGACCTGAGAGTAAAGCCCCAAACCATAAAGTTCATAACAGACACACTGGAATCAAGCTTAGAAGCCCTAGTCTCTGGTATAAAGAGACTGACAAATACAGTGAGAAATGCCCAATCTAAAGAGGTAAAATTGATGCATGGGACCTTCTAAAGATTAAATCTCTGTGTGAATCAAAAACTTTTTCCAACAGGGTGAAAAGAAAGCCTACCAACTGGGAACCAAAATTTGTTAACACCATCTCAGACAGGAGTCTCATAATGAAAGTTTACAGAATACTTCTGGGCCTCTACAAGAAAAAAAAAACTGATAACCCAATTATAAAATGGGCAAAAGATGTGGAAAAAATTTTCAGAGGAAAATATTTGAATGGCCTGCAGACACATGAAGAAATGTTGCAAATCACTAGCAATAAGAGATGCAAATCAAAACCACAATGAGGTGCCATCTCGTTCAGTAGCTATGGCAAAGTTTAACTTGGCAGCAAGTAATAAATGTTGGAGAGGATGTGGTGAGATAGGAACACTATACATTG
>NW_006399857.1:1848498-1886865 GCF_000299155.1 Elephantulus edwardii
AGATAAAATTTTATAAAACAGGACAGAATACTAATAAATGATATAAAATTCCAGTTTACATTTTTATTTACTTTTTTATTCTCTCTCCATACTCATTCAATCCTTGTACTAAGAAAATGATCTGAGAAGCTGGACTCTATGAAAAGGACTGTGGCATCAGGACTGGAGGGAGATTCATCAATAACCTGCATTATGCAGACAACACAACTTTGCTTGCAAAAAGTGAAGATGACTTGAAGCTCTTGTTGCAAAAGATCAAGGAATGCAACCTTCAGTATAGATTACATCTCAATGCCAAGAAAAGAAAGATGTTTACCACTGGACTTAAAGGCAAAATCATGATGGATGGAGAGGATATTAAAACAGTCAACAGCTTCATCTTGCTTGGGTCCACAATTAACACCAGTGGTACAAGCAGTCAAGAAATAAGGAGATGCACTGCACTGCGAAAATCTGTAAATAGGGACTCCTTCAAATTGTTGATGAGTAAAGATGTCAGTTTGAGGAGTAAGGTGCATCTGATTCAGGCCATGGTCTTTTTTTTTTAATATTATCTATTCCTTTATTTAGCTCTAAGATAATTTTCAATTATGTTTCCTTTTTCTAAAGCCATTCCTAACCAAGCTACTGAATGATGTAGTTATTCTTGGATTCCCACTAAAGATAATTTTTCCCCCTTACAAAATGTGTACTTTCCCCAAGAATAGAGAGGGAACCCCCTATGATCTTTTCTATCACTCGTTATGTATCTGAGAGCTGGACAATGAATTAAGATGAAAGAAAAGGAAATGATGCTTTTGAGCTCTGGTTTTAGAGAAGAGCACTGACCATCCCATGGACGACGGTCAAGGGAACAAACAGATATGTCTTGGAGAGGGGGCAGCTAGAGTGCTTTTTGGAGACAAGAATGATGAGGCTTTGCCTCACATACTTTGTACATGTTGCTAGAAGGGACTACTCCTTGAAGAGGGACACGGTACTGAGAAGGATGGAGGGTCAGCAAAGGAGACGAAGACCCTTGACCAAGTAGATTGACATGGTGACTACAATGGGCTTTTGTGTGTCAGGAAGTATGAGGATGGCGTAGGATAGAATAACGTTCAGATCTTCTGTTCATAGGGCCACTATGATTCATACTCGACTCCATGGCTTCTAACAGCAACAAGGACTAGATATCATAGTTATTGCAGGATTCAGTGGCAATGAGTTACCTAGGGTCTTGCTCATACAGCAAGAGAACACAAAAATTAGAAGAGGGAAATCTCTACCTCCAGGATCCATGGGAAAACAGAGACCAGTAAAGGTTGTGGATCTAAAAGGAAACAAATTTAGCGCAGTTCAAACCAGTTACAGATTACATCACTCTACAGTGGGTGGTTTTTCTTAAACTCGTTTTATATTCATAGTTATAATGTTTTGGTGATATTGTTAGTTTCTTGATGTTGTTGTTGTTGTTATGTGCCGTCGAGTCGCCTGCGACTCATAGCGACCCTATGTACAACAGCCTAAACTCCGCTCTGTTCTGTGCCAATCGCACCGTCTCCGACACTCCCATCCCAATTATTCCAGTCACTGAATCAATCCACCTCATAGAGGGCCTTCCTCTCCTGTGCTGTCCCTCCACCCTTCCAAGCATGATGTCCCTCTCCAAGGACCGGTCCCTCCTTACAACATGTCCAAAATATGTCAGACGAAGCCCCAGAATCCTTGCCTCTAAGGAGCTACCCGGTCTAACCCTCTCCAGGATGAATCTGTTTGTTTTCCTGGAAGTCCTTGGTATCCTCAATACTCTTCTCCAGCACCACAGCTAAAAGGCATCAATTCTCCTTCTATCCTCCCTGGTCATTGTCCAACTCTCTGATGCATAACAAGTGATTGCAAAGACCATGGCCTGTATCAGACGCACCTTAGTCTCCAGAGAGACACCATTGCTCTTCAGCACTTTGGAGAGGTCCCTAACAGCAGACTTTCCCATGGCAATGCGCCTTTTAATTTCCTGGCTGCTGATGCCAAGACTGTTGACTATGGAGCCAAGCAAACTAAAGCTGTGTACAATCTCAATCTCTTCACCATCCATCCTGATGCTGCCAATTGGTCCAGTGGCGAGAATCTTTGTCTTCTTGACATTGAGCCTCAATCCATATTGTAGGCTGCAGTCCTTGACACTCTGCAGCAGGTGCTTCAGGTCCTCTTCAGTTTCAGCAAGCAGGGTTGTGTCATCTGCATAACACAGATTGTTGATAAATCGTCCACCAATCTTGACCCCCCATTTCTCCTCATAGAGCCCAGCCTCTCGGATAACCTGTTCTGCATATAGGTTGAAAAGGTAAGCTAGCCCTGCTCCATCTTCAAAGTTGTTGGTGTGCTTGAGTTCAGTGTTTTGAGTATCTTTCTATTAAGGGGACTTTTCAACCAGTATTATATCAGAAAATGTTGTGCTAAATAGAATTTTCATTTGCTCATTTTTGGAAGTAGGTTATAAGCTCTTTCGTCCTAGTTCTTCCTTATCTGGAAGCTCCACTGAAACCTGTTCACCCTGAACAATGTTGGCATTTGAAATGTCAGTGGTGTAGTTTTCACCACTATAGCAGCATGTCAGCCACCTCAATATAAAAGTACAAAATGAGAGATATGAAATAACTAAGTATGGCTATATCATTTTTAAAAGCCTGATCACTGGGGAGGCTGGGCTTTATGAGGAGGAATGCAGCATCAGGATTGGAGGAAGACTCATCAATAACCTACGTTATGCAGATGATACAACCTTGCTTACTGAAACTGAGGAGAACCTAAAGTACTTGCTAGAGAAGGTCAAAGACTGTACTCTTCAATATGGATTGAAGATCAACATCAAGAAGATAAAGATTCTCAGCACTGGGCCAAATGGCAGCACCAAGATAGCTGCAAAAGAAATTGAAGTTGTTAACAATTTAAACTTGCTTGGCTCCATAATCAACACTTTTAGCACCAGCAATCAGGAAATCAAATGACAAATTGCACTAGGAAAATCTGCAGTCAGGGACCTCTCCAGAGTACTGAAAAGCAATAATGTCAGTCTAGACACTAAGGTGAGCATGACCCAGTCCATGGCCTTTTCAATTACTTGCTATGCGTCAGAGAGTTGGACAATGACTAAGAATGACAGAGGAAGAATTGATGCAGAAGAGTCTTGAACATACCACGGACTGCCAAGAAAACTAATAGGTCTGTCTAGGAGAGGGTGAAATCAAGTTTCTCTTTGGAGGCTAGGATTTTGAAGCTCCATCTCATGTGCTTTGGACACGTGACCAGGAAGGACTGGTCCTTGGAAAAGGACATCATGCTTTGAAATGTAGAGGGACATCGCAGGAGAGGGAGATTCCAGATGAGTTGGGTTGATACAGTGTCTGGGACGATGGGGGTAGGTGTGTTGGAACCAGTGAGACTGGCCCAGGAGAGGGCAGGCTTTAGAGCTGTGTACATAGGTTCACTATGGATTGGAGATGAATCAATGGCACATAACAACAACAGTGTACATATTAAGGAAACCAACAGATCCCAAGTATAGTATTGCTGCTTAAGAATATCCATATTTATTGCAAAGCAATTTTTCATTTAGAATTTTTTTTTTACAGTGTCCTGCATCCTAGGGTGTAACTGTGCATCTGCAAGACACTGGACTGAAGCAGATATCACATAAAGTAACTACAGCTGCTCCTTGGAGACAAGAATTTTGAGGCTCTGCTTGATAAACTGGGCATGTTGCCAGGAGGGATCAATCCTTGGAGAGAGACATCATGCTTGGGAGATGGAGGGATGGCACAGGAGAGGAAGACTCTAGATGAGATGAATTGACACAGTAACTGGATAATAAGAATCGGTCTGTTAGAGATAGTGAGAATGGCTCAGGATAGAGCCGAGTTCAGAGCTGTTGTACATGTAGGGTCACTATGAGTCATAGTTGGCTCGATGGCACATAATGAAAGAAACTACAGCTGAATGACTTTCGTTATGTCTTCCAAAGGCAATTTTCAGAAGTTTAATGACTTTGCTTCTTCATTTTGAGAGAGTTGTAACACAAAAGCAGATTTCTTTAGTTTGTATGCTTTATTTTTCTTCCACTCCAAAAGTCCTTAAGCACCCTCACACATACATTTTATGGTTTTTCACCATCCAGGCATCAGGCTTTGTGTCTCTATAGTCTTAATTGGTATTGTTTTAGATTGTGAGTGTTCTACTACCCTTTACAGAAAGCCATGAAATCATTTGCCAAACTCTGATTTTGTTAACTCAAAATTTCAGTCCTATAAGGTCAAAGTTTTAAAAGTAATCACTTTTCTCAATTTTTAGAAATAGATTTGGTCAGCTGCATTTTCTGCCTCCAAAGTTACATGCCAGGCAGAACAATGCAATGTCTTACTTTTAAGGCTTTTTACATTGCTAGGATGGATGGCGAAGAGATTGAGATTGTTCACAGCTTCAGTTTGCTCGGCTCCACAGTCAACACTCTTGGCACCAGCAGTCAGGAAATCAAAAAGCGTATTGCGATGGGAAAGTCTGCTGTTAGGGACCTCCCTAAAGTACTCAGGAGCAGCGGTGTCTCTCTGGAGACTAAGGTGTACCTGATACAGGCCATGGTCTTTGCAATCGCTTGTTATGCATCAGAGAGTTGGACAATGACTAGGGAGGACAGAAGGAGAGTTGATGCCTTTGAGCTGTGGTGCTGGAGAAGAGTACTGAATGTACCATGGACTGCCAGGAAAACAGATTCATCTTGTTGTTTTGTTATGCATCAGAGAGTTGGACAATGACTAGGGAGGACAGAAGGAGAGTGGATGCCTTTGAGCTGTGGTGCTGGAGAAGAGTACTGAATGCACCATGGACTGCCAGGAAAACAGATTCATCTTGGAGAGGATTAAACCAAGCTACTCCTTGGAGGCAAGGATTCTGGGGCTTCGTCTGACATACTTTGGACACGTTGTCAGGAAGGACAGGTCCTTGGAGAGGGACATCATGCTTTGGAGGGTGGGGGGACAGCGCAGGAGGGGAAGACCCTCTATGAGATGGATTGATTCGGTGACTGGGGTAATCGGGATGGGGGTGTCAGAGGCAGTGCAGTTGGCGCAGGATAGAGCAGAGTTTAGGGCTGTTATGCATAGGGTCGCTATGAGTCGCAAGCGACTCGACGGCACATAACAGCCAAAACATGTACCGTTGAGTCAGAACTAACCCAGAGCTGGCCCTACAGAAGATTTTCAGGGGCGGTAAATTAAACAGGAGGAGACTGCCCAACCTTTTACTGTGGAGTAGCTGGGGGGTTTTGACTTTGGGATTGGAGCACAGCTTCTGACCACTGGACCACCAGAGCTCCCTCCCTGCATTTTATATTGGACCTATTCAACTTCTTAACTAACTCATTGCTGGTGAGTCAGAATCGACTCATAGCTGACCGTTCAGTGGGTAATGGTTACACAGTTGGTCATAAGCATGTCTAAAAAGTTCAAAGTTCATAACTGAGTGGAATCGAGGTCAAGATATAATGCTTTTTATTTCACTCAGCACTCTGTTGGGCACTTGGGGAATAGAGATAAATTTGATGCAACTCTAAAAAGATGTCTTTAAAATGTTTTAGATATATATGTTTAATTCTTTTATTTTGAGTGTGATGAGGATTTACAGAGAAGGAGTTTTCCATTCAACAATTCTTACATACATTGCTTTACCACATTGATTGCAATCTAATATCACTCATGCCATATCCTCCTTATATTTCCCATTACCAGCCCTCCTTCTTTCCTAGCTTCTTCTGACTTCTAAATTTTCTTCCTGAGAAAACACTGCCCTTTCAATCTGTCATTGTGTTGCTCGAAGAAGTGTGCACATCCTTAATGCTGTTTACCTTATAGGCTTGTTTATAGATTGGCTGAAAACTGAGCCATTGGAGTGAATTCAGTTCAGGTTCTGTGGAGACACTAAGGACCATAGTCTCAGGGACTCCTCCAGCCTCCATCACAACTGTAAACCTAGTTTCTTTTTTAAAAATATGATTTTTTTGGTCACGTTTTCTTTAATAAGTACTTTTGCACTTATTTTGGATATTCAGTGGTTTGAAGATCCAGTAAGTGGACAAGTGTTTACCTTTAGAGTTTTTATAAATTATTAAAAGCTTTCAGTGGGTTATGAGCTCTTACAGGATACAGACAGTGGAATGAATTCAGAGTCTGAAAGAGAAAGAAGATACATGAGTAAGCAAAACAAAGAGGAATACGTAATTATTTTGTTTCTTTTGTGAGAATAATTTCTTTCTACTAGACTCTGCTAGTTAATCAAAACAAAACAAAATAGCCAAAAAACCAACACAGTGCAAAAATAATCTAAATCCCCCCCCAAAAAGTGATTGAAATGAATATTTGAACCTCCTTAACTTGTAGAAGCTCCACATTTACATAATGCTCAATTGGAAACTAACAGGAGAAAAAATGTTAAGTAACTGAATTATCTTTACAGGTTAATGAGACTGCCAGAAAGCAACCAAGAATGTTCTTTCAAGTGGGGAATTATTTAACACAGTGACATTTCTTTTCATGTAAACCAAATTAATTTCTGTAAGTTAGTTAGAATATATTCCCTCTACCTCCCTGTGAGTTTTCAACCTAAATGGCTTCTAGATTCAGAAAAACTCTAAAAACCCCCTCTTTCTATCTCCAGGAGACTTTAAAATGAAAATGTGTACGAATTAAAGTTAGAAGAGTGATGGTACAGACCCAGATATCTCGAAAAGTCTATTCATATCAAGAAGCAAGCATAAGGTCTGCACTGTCAGTAATTAGCATTCATACTGGGAAAGAAATTACATATTAATACACTGTGTGTTCTTTTATTAGGTGGCTCATTTTTTAACAGCGACATGCCTGTGGACAGAAATGTAATTCTTCAGAGAGATTTAAAGGGTTGGGACTACATGCAATTCACCACATTAATCATGCGTTAGATCAAATAAACACCCATTGTGGGCTTTTTGTATTCATCAGGAGTTCAGAAGCAGTAGCAAATTCTGTTCCCAAACTGAGGAAAATAAAAATAAAATCTGAACTAAAAAATAAAGGGAAGGATGAATGAAAGAATAGAAGAAACTAGTATTTTAAGAAAAATTATTTCTAAAATCCATTTTTTATTTCTCTAATTGAGGCAAAACTTTAATCAGTGTTGTCCATCTGGCTTATATAAGGGGTTTGTTATTAATTAATATAGAAGCTAGGATACACCAATGTGTTTACTAAAGTCAGGAAATAATTTAAAAAAATTACTGGTATTTGATCAGTGTTTGAAAAATCATTTTTATGCCCATTCAATCCCTTTGCTTCTCAGTGTTTTATAATGCTTGGGAGAGAGGAGAAACGAGTGTATTAGGGTAATCACCTTTAAATGTTGCCATGCATTTTCAGAGAATTAGAAAGTATAAAGGCACAGAACTCCTTACAGCTTATCCTTTAAGAGATATCAACCCTGGAAATAGAATTTAAAGTGCTATTCATGAATCCACATTGTGGTATTGTTTAAGATAACATGATGTGAAGCATGAATCGCATTCATACATGAAAATGAAATCTGAATGCATCCTGCTAATGGAAGGCAAAAGTCAATTGTCATTTAGGTCACTGTGTGACAGTAGGAAATCATTTTAATGAAGCCAGCCCTGTTCAAAACAGTTTGGGTCTCAGTATATAAAAGAATATGAGTTCCTAAACAGGATTTCACTAGAGGCAAATACTATCAAGCGAGCAAGTGAAGTGTACAGTAAAAGCTCCCACTAGCAAAAGGTTGAATAAGCTTGAATCAACAAAATAGATGGTTTTAAGTATTTTATTCCCCACATTTCTGATGACTTTTAAAACAGTGCCCAGCTGCCTGCACTGTGTGAACTTTGTGGGTAGAATTATGCTCATTGTAACCCTGAGCCGTAGTTAAAGACTGTGCTTCATTTAATTAAAATTATGCCCAAAGATAAACAATGAAGGGCACTCTCCACTGAAGAAAACAAAAGCTGAAGTGCGTTAATCATCTCATTAACTGTCGAGCTTCTCTTCCTCCTCTTTCCTTTTTCTGTTCCGCCAAATCAAAATCCCTTTGTCAATTCCCAATTCTACTTTTCCACTTTCCTTCTTCAAAACTGGCAGCCAGGGTATTAAGAAATGAAATCCTCAGCAAGCCTCCCAGTTAAAGGTGCTCTTTGTGGAAGGTTTAATGGTAATAGGGACTGCAGGTTCCTACATTTACAATCTTTTTCAAAAGACAGCACATTTTGGCAAGGAGCTGAGAAAGTACAGTCCTTAGTTCAATCTGCATTTATTCAAGGCCATGCTGTATGCCCTGGGGCAATCAGAGAGTCTCGGAATGTGTGCCAAGTGTCATGTCGTTGGGCCTGTGGCTGCCGTGGTCTTCTCTCACCCAGGAAGATGATGACCCCAGGGAAATCAAGTCAAGTTTATTCAGCATTCAGTTGCAGGCTATTGGATAAGGAGACAATGGGAATAATGGCTATAAAGGCTCTTCACTCTTCATCTGTCCTCGTCCTACATTTAGCAAAGAGGAATTGTTTAATCAGGGTGGTGAGATTTATTAATGACAGGAAAATAAAGACAGGAACAAAGATGCTCATAATACGCCTGTGTATCAAATCTTTGACATTTCGTCTTATTCGGTAAATTTCTATATACTTATGTTTTTCTTAGGAATAAAGAAGAAAATATTTGCTCAAAAGATGGAAATGGTGTAATATGAATAGGCATTACTGGGAAAATCTGCCCCATCCCTATGCATGCTCCCAAGGTTTTTTAGAGTCAAAATTATCTGGTTGGGATTTTTTAGGCCATCAGGAAAAAGAAATAGTAGAAAATGAGATCATTGAAAAGCACTCTAGTGACAAAACTTAGACATCATGTTGTGATTTGGTGACAGACATGTTTGACCTTGGGACATTAATTGCTCTGTTTCTCAGTTTCCTCATTTGTAGAATGGAAGTGATGAAATTTAATGGCTTTTAATTAGATGGAATGAAATGACATATAAAGAGCTTAGCATATTTCCTGGAAAAAACTTAATATTTCTTACAATGGTTATTAACAATGTGAAAATTATCATAAAAACCCAAATGATTAAATTTTTAATGTGTCATTTAGGTATTTTGTAGGAGTTCTCCAATACCTAGTAACAAAAGTTTGATAGTGCTGTCTCTTTGTAAGAGGATACTGAGAAGCTTTTTTCCTTTTGATCAGGGATTTACGTGAGAGACCATAGGTGAAAATATCAGATATTAAGTATTGTATGTTGCTATTCCTGTGTACCATCGAGTCAGGATCAACCCATAAGTGACTCTTGGCAACTTTTCAGAAGCAGTTAATCACGTAGGAGAAGATTGCCCATCCTTCTCCGTGGAGCAGCTGGTGGCCTCGAACTGTGTGCCTCCAAGAGGTCCAGAATTGCCACCAGCTATTATTAAGTCCCCTGGGAAGATTTGAACTGCCTTTTGACTAAAGGCTTAAACACTTACCCATTTGAACCACCCTGGGAGTCCTAGCATTCAATGGAGACTCAAAGCAACATATAAGCCACAATAATAATATGGCAGCATCAATGAAAGAGAGTTTTTACCAGAATCACTTACAGAGTTTGAGAAAATTCATGTAAAAAGATTTGACAGAATTTTAATAGATTGTTTGAAGAAGATTATACTGCCCAAATCAATTTGCCATGATACTCTAGGTTCTTCTGTTGTCGTTGTTGTTGTTGTTATGTGCCGTCGAGTCGCTTGCGACTCATAGCGACCCTATGTACAACAGCCATAAACTCCACTCTGTCCTGTACCTCTCTGAGTTCATACTCTGCCTACACCACTACTTTGCTCTTTTCAAAATGGCAGCAGACACAAATACATTTTCCTCTATTATTGATGTCATTCTTGGACTGATACTATGACTCATTTACAAAAGCTACTAGCTTTCATGATATCCAGAACAAAAGAAGTTTTCCAGTTGATGTAAGCAGATCTCTAATTTCTTGCTGGTTATTGGATTCAGCAAGCAGTGGTAAAAGTGTTTAGAACAAATTGAGTTGTTCATTGGAGCCTGTGGCAGGTTGGAGAATCAGAATGAACATACCTAGGTTTCTGAAGCAAAGCCATGCTTTTCTTTAGTAAAAAAAAATAATTATTCCTTCAAAAAACAGCCATTTCTTTGCTAAAGGATCTTAGTATAGACTAAAATATGCTCAAACACATGAGGTCATTAGGTCACCTAAGCTTCCCAGTAGGTCTTCCATGTTATCAGAATCATAAGGCATAAATATAGGCATATTCAGAAACATTTTTTCTTTACTTGAAATAATATATGTGAGATTGAATCTGAGAAGGTACTGAAAGTCCTTAAAATGCATGCTCAGGTGGATTACACCTCAAGTGTGTCCATTAATTCCTTCTCTTTTGTGTCAATCCATATTCACAGCATCATTATGAGTTCTGTATGATCAACTGGTTGAATCTCTTCTACAGATACACAATATGCTGGCCCCAATTATATGCACCAACTGCTGTGATATTCTCTTGCAGTGAAGGGTCTGGAAGATATAAAAAAAGTAAATTTCTCTGGGGACAGAATTTGAATAGTGTACACCATTATCTAATTTATCTCAAAGGCAAGGTGGCTTGATATAAATATGTATATATCTTTTTTCATAGGCAGTGGCAAATTATTTCACTGGACGATCAGAGACTTAGTTAAGGTAGGATGTTGGAAAGTTACTGACAAGGAGGTTTGAGAAAGACATATGTAGATGAACCTTTTGGAATTGATTCATAGTATCTTAATAAATGTATCCCACATTAAAATTCATAAAAAAGAATCTCACTGAAGAGAAAAGTTCTTAAAAATCAGGAGCAGATGATTCACCTTATGTTTGTCAGCAACATACTTCCCTGATCTTGACACAGTTTCTTAATGGGCTCTTGGAAAAAAAGGTGGCCATGAATGATAAAGATGGTGACTATGAGTGGAATCAATAAGATTGACTGCCAAGGCTAACTTGGATACTATCACTATTCTTGCCAGAGTTCAATTCTGAGTGCCTCAGTAGATGCTATGTCCTAGGGAGTCCTATAAAGGGGACACAGTATTTCTCTTTATTTTGTATTGTTGTTGTTGTTGTTATGTGCCGTCGAGTGGTTTGAGACTCATAGCGACCCTATGTACAACAGTCCTAAACAGTGCTCTATCCTGTGCCAATCGCATTGCCTCTGACACACCCATCCCGATTACCCCAGTCACTGAATTAATCCACCTCATAGAGGGTCTTTCCCTCCTGTGCTGTCCCTCTACTCTACCCAGCATGATGTCCCTCTCTAAAGACCTGTCTTTCCTTACAACATGTCCAAAGTATGTCAGAAGAAGCCCCAGAATTCTTGCCTCCAAGGAGCAGCCTGGTTTAACCCTCTCTAGGAGGAATCTGTTTGTTTTCTTGGTAGTCCATGGTACATTCAGTACTCTTCTCCAGCACCACGACTCAAAGGCGTCAATTCTCCTTCTGTCCTCCCTAGTCATTGTCCAGCTCTCTGATGCATAACAAGTGATTGCAAAGACCATGGCCCTGTATCAGGCACACCTTCGTCTCTAAAGAGACACCATTGCTCTTGAGTACTTTAGATAGGTCCCTAACAGCAGACTTTCCCATCGCAATACGTTATTTGATTTCCTGGCTACTGGTGCCAAGAGTTTGTACATAGGGTTTTCAGAGGCCTGCCATTTCAGAAGTGGATGGCCAATCCTTCTTTCTAGTCTGTCTTAATCTGAATGTTTAGATTTAGAGGAGTATCTGACAGCAGTATTATATCTATATCTAATTTATATCGATCTTTGCATCTATCTATCTATCTATCTATCTATCTATCTATCACCTATCTATCTATCTATCTATCTATCTATCTATCTATCTATCTATCATCTATCTTATCTATGGATTTTGATAAATGTTGATAGTTGTAGAGGGGCTTCAGGCCTTCTGTTCATAGGGTCACTATGAGTCATGGTCAAGTTGAAGACAATCAGCAATAATAATCTATCTATATCTCTAATTTATATCTATATCTATATTTTTATCTATATCGGTGTGAGCTAATTAGCAGCCTGGATTTACTGGATTTAGCTAACAATCAGCCGTGGACTGGAAGCCTCTTGTTTAATTCAATCAGGACCTGGTGGGCAGGCCTTTGTATTTAAAAGACGATTTGGCCCTGTCTAAGTCTACAGTTTGAAGGTTCATGTGTGAAGTAGTTGGATTATGGATGATAAATTCTCTTGTTTTAGGTGAAAGTCGAGTGTCACAACTGTGTGTGAGCTAATTGGCCACCTGAATTTACTGGATTTAGCTAACAATCAGCTGTGAGCAGGAAGCCTTTTATTTAAGTCAATCAAGACCCCGTGTGCAGGTGATTGTATTAAAAAGTTAGTTGGGTCCTCAAGCCTGGTGTTATTTGTATTTGGTAAGAAAATTCTTCTAGGTGGTACAATACTGGTCTGTCAATTTGCTATAATGACATAACTTGGGGTTCCTGTAATGCTGAATGCTGTGACACTGGTACGTCAAATGCCATAATGGTTACTCATGGTGGGTGGACAGTGTTTGGTAGAGCTTCCAGATTAAGACAGACTCAGAAGCAGGAATGTCATCCACTTTCTAAACAACATGCCTTTGGATACTTTATGAACATTAGAGAAACAACGATAGTTACAGAACAAGGTTCAGATCCTTTATTCATATAGTTGTTTTGAGTCATACTTGACTCAATTACACTTAACAACAACATATCTAAATCTATCTGTATATCTACATCTATCTATCTATCTATCATCTATCTATCTATCTATCTATCTATCTATCTATCTATCATCTATTTATATCTATCTATCTAGATCTATTTCTAAATCTAGAGAGAGCTCTGGTGGCTTAATGGTAAGAAGCTGTGCTGAAGTCCTAAAGGCACGTGGTTCAAATCCACCAGGTACTCCATGAGGGAAGGATGGGCAATCTCATTTAATGTGATTAACTGAAGGATCGATAATCTCATTCTATGCAAGTAAATGTCTCTGAAAACCCCCTGGGTGGTCAGCTGTGGGCCAGTTCATAGCAATCCTATGTATGTACAACATCTCTGAATCCTGCCCAATCCTGATCCAGTCTCACTGACTCCCCAGTTACTGCATCAATCCATGTAATCCAGAATATTTTATAGATATATATTATGTTGGGGCCGTTAGCTTCGTGAAGTTGGATCCTGGTGGGTGTTTGTAATTTACTTGAAAATCGTTTGACTATTTCTAAATTGAAGCTGAACTAATAGAAGCTGGACTCTATGAAGAATGTGGCGTCAAGATTGGAGGGAGACTTATCAATAACCTGTGTTATGAAAGTGAGGACGATTTGAAGCACTTGTTGCAGAAGATCAAGGAATTCAGTCTTCAGTATGGAATGCATCTCAATATCAAGAAAACAAAGATTCTTACAACATGTCATATTGGCTGGAGAAGATTGAAACTGTCAACAGCTTCATTTTGCTTGGATCGGATCCACAATTAAAATCCTTGGTACAAGAAGTCAGCAAATAAGGAGACACATTGCACTGGGAAAATCTGTAGTTAGGAACCTTTCCAAATTATTGAAGAGTAGTGATGTCAGTTTGAGGACTAAGGTGCATCTGATTCATGCCATGGTCTTTCCAAGCTTTGCATCCAAGATCTGGACAATGAATAAACATAACAGGGGGGGGGAAATTATGCCTTTGATCTCTGGTGTTGTAGAAGAGCACTGAATATCCCTTGTAAGGCCAAGAAAATGAATAGATATGTCTTGGAGAGGGTTCAGCCATAGTGCCCTTTGAAGGCAAGAATGATGAGTCTTCTCCTAACATACTTTGAACATATTGTTAGGAGATTCTATTCCTTGGAAAGGAACATGATGTTGGGAAGGGTTGAGGGTCGGTGAAGGAGAACAAGACCTGCAATCAGGTGTATTGACAAATTGACTTCTGCAATGGCCTCTTGTGTGTCAGGAAGTGTGAGGATGGCACAGGACAGGACTCATTTTGTATCTTTTGTTCATAGGGTCACTCTGAATTGTACTCAACTCGATGGCACCTAACAACAACCTATTTTGTTGTGTACCATCGAGTCGTAGCTGACCCATAGCTGACCCTTCAGTGGGTTTTCAGAGGCAGTCAATCGCACAGGAGAAGACTGTCCACCCTTCTCCCATGAAGCAGCTAGTGCCTTCAAACCATGTGTCTTTGGGATTGCAGCACAACTTCTTGCCACTAGGCCACCAGAACGTGCACCCTCTCCCTCTATGTGTGTGTGTATACACACACACACACATCCATACACACATATACTTCCCTCCATAAATACTACCATATATACATATATATGCATATATACATGCATATACATATAAACATATACGCATATACATGTTTATTGATGTTATTGTTAAATGCCATAGAGTCGAGTAGGACTCATAGGAACCATATGCACAGAAGACCTGAACCCATTCTATAACTGTTGTCGTTTCTCTAAGTTCATAGAGTTTCCAGAGGTGTGTTATTTTGGAACTGGATACTCCTCCTGCTTCCAAGCCTGTCTTATTCTGGGAGCTCCTCCAAACACTGTCAATCTACCATGGGTAACCATTATGCATTTGACACACCAGTGGCACAGCATCCAGTGTCACAGCAACCTTAGCATAACACGTTGAGAGACCAGTGCTGGGACACTTAGGGGAGAAACTGTATAAAAGGAATATATGATTAGGTATTATTGGTGCAATAAGAGTCCAGAATAAGAGCTGCACAGTAAATTGGTCTGTGGGAGCAACTGTATAACAATAAAAGAACATTTTTCCTAAAGAAAAAATGAATTGGGGAGGGGCGGCAGGAAGGAAAATGTGCAACAATGACTGAAGGGTAATCTAAGTCCTTTATAAACTTACAGAGGACCCAACCGACTTTTCAATACCCAAGCCCACACACCAGGCCCTGACTGGGTCTAAAACAAGAGGCTTCCACCCCATAGCTCACTGTTAGCCAAACCAAGCAAACCCAATCATCTCACACACGGTTGCTAACAAAAGAAAAACAACTGCACATGCCACCCCTGACCTTCAGCCAAAACAAAAAGAACCCACCTTTCATGATACAAACAGCTTCCACACATGAGCCCCAAACTGAAGACTCATTTAGGACTCAGCGAACTTTTAAATACCCACGCCCATACACTAGGTCCTGATTGGCTCTAAAGAAGAGGTTTCTAGCCCTCAGCTCATTGTTAGCCAAATCCAGCAAATCCAATCCACATACATATACATAAACATATAAACATACATATATATAAACATATATAAATATACATATGTATATGTATATTTATATATGTTGTTGTTGGCAGAAAGCAAAGAGTACCAGAGGAATGTCTATCATAGCTGATGACTCTGTAGGTTTTTGGGGGCTATAAATTGCATGGGAGGAGATTGTCCATCTTTCTTCTATGGAGCAACTGGTAAATTTGAACTGTTTGCCACCAAAGTTCCCTTGTTCTTGTTGTGAGGTGCCATTGTGCCAAGTAAGAACAAACCTGAATCCTGTCCTATTCCTTGTCATCCTTAACATCTCTACTACACTTGAGCCCATTGCTATAGTTACTGTGTCCATTCACCCCCCTGGGGGCCTTCTTCTCTTTTGCCAACCCTCCATTTTTCCAAGCATGATATCCCTTTCCACGGAATGTCTTTTCTTAGTAACCTGCCCAAAATATGTGAGCTGAAGCCTCACCATCCTTGCCTCTGAGGATCACTCTGGTTCACTTTTTCAAAGGCATATCTGTTTGGTTTTTTGGTTTGTTTGTTCATCCATGTGATATTCAGTGCTCTTTTCCAACACAATGCAAAGGCATCAATTTTTCTTCTGTCATCCTTATTCATTGTCCAGCTTTCAGATGCATAGCAAGCGACTGAAAAGATCATGGCCTGAATTAGGTGCACCTTAGTCTTAAAACTGACATCATTGCTCTTCAGTATTTTTGGAGAGGTCCCTGACAGCAGACTTTCCCAAAGTAATGTGTCTCTTGATTTCCTAACTACTGGTAACAAAGATGTTGATTGTGGATACAAGTATGCTGAAATAATTGACAGTTTCAATCCTATCTCCATCTATCATGATATTGTCTATTGACCTAGTGTTAAGAAACTTTGTTTTCTTGATGATGAGATGCAATTCATATTGAAGTATGTATTTGTTGATTTTCTTCAGCTAGTATTTCAAGTCCTCTGCACTTTCAGCAAGCAAGGTTGTATCATCTGCATAATACAGGTTGTTGATAAGTTTTTCTCTGATACTAGTGCCACATTCTTCTTCAGAGTTCAACTTCATGAATTATTTACTCGGCATAAAAATTAAGGGTACAACCCTGACACACACCCTTTCTGATTTTAAATCATGTGATGTTCTGTTGTTCTTTTGGATGGATAACAGCTTCTTAGTCTAGGTCTAGATTTCTTATGAGCACAATTAAGGGTTCTGGGGTTCCCATTCTTCTCAAAGCTAGCCCTAGTTTGTTTTGATCCACACAGTTAAATGCCTTTGCATAGTCAATACAACACAATAAACATTCTTCTGGTATTTTCGCTTTCATCCATCATATCTGCCACAAGAAACAACATTATGTGGCTAGTGCCACAGCCTTTTCTAAATCCACCTTGAACTTCTGACACTTCTCTGTCTGTGTAGCATCCCAGTCAGTTTTGGATGATCTTCAGCAATATTTACCTTGCATGTGATTTTAATCTGTGGTGACCTCGCGATAAGAAGTAGCACTGTAATTACAAAGGCACCTGCTGATCTGAGGGAGAAGCATAGGAAATCTCTTGCCATGTGATTTACTACACTTGAAAATCTGTTGGCGGGTCATCAAAGAGTTGTTTCTAACTGAAGAACACACAACAAAAACAAGAAAGTCCCCTGGAGATCAATATTTAGAATTATTTATTCAATTAAATATTAATTATTTTTAATTACTTACTATTCTTAATAATTAGATCTAGATGCAAGACATAAAAACAAAAGTTTGCAACTATTTATGAAATCAATAGCTAAGATTTATAAAAAAATTATAATTGTCTCTATAATTTTAAATTGTGTTAGTTTATGGATTTATATCCAAGGTAGAAATTTTTCCAAAGGGGCTTATAGTATGGTTTCAATTATTGGGAAGCTGTAACATTTTGAGTTCTTTATGTCACTGATGAATATACAGAAGAGAGGCATGAGGTTGATCACAATGATTGATTCTGATTGTCAAGGTTGAAAAATACTGGATGCTACTTAATGAAGACAAGAGGAGACTGGAAGAAACCTTGAATTTTCCCTGTGGTGCCTCTCATTAACATGAAAAATCTATCAGTTAAAGAAGGCTGGTCATATAAAACACTGGTGTAAAGCAAAGCAATGATAGAATAGGAATTGAGGAAAATATATCAGGGATTGGCCAAAGAATGAATAAGCCTGTCTCGAAAGAAATACAACCAGAATTCTCCTTAGAAGAAAGGATAGAGAGGCTTTGTCTCATGTATTTCAGAGATATGTTATCAGGAGAGACCAGGTCCTGGAGAAGGATATAATATTGTTGAAGTGGAGAATTAGTGAAAAAGAAGAAGTTCTTCAATGGAAGAGATTGACACAATAGCTGCAACAAAGGACTCAAACATAAGAGCAAGTGTGAGAATGGAGGAGAATTGAGCAGTGTTTTCTTATGTGTAACTCTGCAAGCTAGGATTTAGAACTGGTTTAGCTCGAGGACACCTAACAACAGCAATTTATTCTTGTTAATTTTTGAGCAAGCTCCTACTCCTGGTGACTTTACGTATAACAATAAAATATTTCCCAATCTTATATGATCCTCATGATGATTATATTCAGTTTTCTTTCCTAACACAATTCCAAGGCATCATTTCTTCTGCCTATTCTTAATGAAAATGCACCTCAAGATAGATAGCTCATTAGGATGAAGAAAAGAGGTAGTGTGTACAAAATACATCAGATGAGGCCATATACAAATCAAGGACTAAATTAACAGAGAACTTAGTGACCTTAAGAAGCAGAGATCATAGAAGATTCTCTTTGGTAGTTATAAAGGTAGGGACGAGTCTGAGCTGCCAGTATGTCTGTAGCAGTTGTCAACTTCAACAACTAGTGCTTTGTGCCAGTGAACATGATGCTGCTTTCTGACTATTGTCCGTTCTGTGGTATCTTTAGGCACAATTATTGTTTGTTGTTGTTATTGTTTGGTGTGCCATTGAGTTGGAACCAACTCATAGCTGACCCTTCAATGTGTTTTCAGTGGTAGTAAATCCCACGGGAATAGATTGTCCATCCTTTTCCCTTAGAACAGCTGGTGGGTTCAAACCACATGCCTTTGGGATTGCAACACAGTTTCTTCCCACTAGACCACTAGAGCTCCCCAGTTTTTATTTGTTGTTGTTGTGTATCATAGAGTCGGAACTGACCCGTAGCTGACCCTCCGGTGGGGTTTCAGAGGCAATTAATCAAAGGGAAGGTGATTGTTCATCTTTAACTGTGTGCTGTTGGGATTGCAATGCAGATTCTTGCCAGTAGGCCACCAGAGATTCCTAGTTATTGTTATGTTTAAGTGCTTCCAGTGATTTTAAAATAACTTTTTAATTTTTTTTAAATGAACTTTTTAATTTATTTTATTTGCTAACAAATAATAAAGTTCAATAAGTACTTAAATGTTTCCAATCTGATTTATGCTACATGAAAGGACAAATCTTATAATACTTGCATTTTATCACTAGTGGTCAATAATGGAGAGATTTTTAAAAGTCAGACAAATGTAATTTAAATTATCTGTGTTATGTACCAGTGTTCTCAGATGATGTCTGTGAGGTTGCTGAGGAAGGACAGAACACAGGGTAGGCCAAGAAAGAGAGAAACTGCTGGGCTGGTTCTCAAGCAGAAGACCAGTCCCCTCTTAAGAGTTGGAGAGGGATTTTATATTTTCTTACAAGGGCCTTGAGGAAGGGGATGCTTACAGATGTTTCCTTCAAGGTAGGGAAGTGGGCTAAGGTCTCCGATAACTATTTCTGGGGTAAAGAGCATAAGGTTGTTTCACAGAGAGAAAAAGCACAGCTGCTATTTCTTGTGATTGGATTATCTTAGTAGCCATTCTGGGCAAGGAAGTAAAGGGCTCTGCAGTCCTAATAATAGCACTACTAAGTTATTTACTAGTATTCCTTAAATATGTTAATGGCTGACATGTCTTTTGCGTCTACTCAGAGTGCTAGGAAAGAAACACCTGGCATATTTCTGAAAAAATCAGCCATTGAGATCTCTATGGCATATTAATCTATTCTGATACACATGGAATTTCCAGAAATCAGGATCAACTGAAACTAATTTAAAAGTCCCAGTACCCTTTTCAAATCTCAAACTTTTTTATACTTACAAAATAACACTTTATAACAGAATCACAAAGGTTAAGAGAAATGATATATGCTGTTATTGTTATTTACCGTCGAGTTGGAATCAACTCATGGAGAATTGACTCATTGCTGACTATCCAGTGGGTTTTCAGAGACAGTAAACGGCACAGGAGAAGACTGCCCATCTTTGTCCTATGGAGCAGCTGGTGGATTAGAACCATATGTTCTTGGGCTAGAAGAGCAGCTTCTTAACACTAAACCACTGGAGTTCCCTGAAATGATATATATGTTGCTATATTGCTGTTATGTGTCATTGAGTTTTAACTGACTCATAGCTGACCCTCTAGAAGGTTTTCAAAGGCTGTAAATTTCAAGGGAGGAGATGGCTTACCTTTTTCCCATGTAGGAGCTGGTGGATCTGAACAACACGCATTTGAATTGAAAGCATTGCTTTGTTTGTTTGTTTGTTTGAAGCATTGCTATTATTATTAGGCCACCAGAGTGTGTGCACGCTCTCTTACTCTGCCTGTATCTGTCTGTCTGTTTTTCCCTACACACACACACACACACACACACACACACACACACACACACACACACACAGGTGGACTAGTGAAAGAAGCTGTGCTGTATTCCTGAAGGCATGCAGTTGAAGGCCACCATTTGCTCCAAAGGAGAAAAGTGGGCAATCTCCTCATGTGTGATTAACTTATTCTGAAAACCCACTGAAGGGTCAGCTATGGGTCGGTTCCAAGTCTGCAACAACAGTACATACAGCTTCTCGCCACTAGGCTACCAGGCTAC
Organism: Elephantulus edwardii; assembly: GCF_000299155.1. NCBI lineage: Eukaryota > Metazoa > Chordata > Mammalia > Macroscelidea > Macroscelididae > Elephantulus > Elephantulus edwardii. The sequence continues at coordinate 1,868,815 of NW_006399857.1, forward strand.
ACATCCTTTAAAAAGTGATCCCCTTCAGGACAAGATAATCTTCTCCCCAAAATCCTGTGGCTGTCTTTGTGTCCTTTCTGATAGAAATTGGGCTATATAAACACTGAATAAATATGTACTGGTAGTCAAAGGAACTGGAGAGAAAGTGGATGGAAAGAAATGAGAAATCCCTTTGAGAAGCCATGAGACATAACTGAAAAAAGGAATTTCTCTATCCCTAAGCCCATCTTAACTGAGGAGAAGGACTGGGCATAGCACAGGCTGAAGCATGTTATGTCTTCAATTGCCTTTTGCCTGTATTCAGTGGTACTTGAGTCTGCATTATTTGTAATTTTCTGTATTATTTGTGCTGAGTCCATTAGGCAACTGCATCGTTAGTGTCATATTCACAAGTGTTATCATGCAGTTACAGCCAACGGTCACTTAATGGAAAAATCCGCTTTGAATCATGTGGGTGTTTTCTTTCTTTCCGCTCTCGTTTCTTCTTTCCTTTTGCTATAGACACACACTCACACATGCACACACCATGGAAAACATACCTTATTTCCTGAACTCGCCTCTTTCTGGTAGAAGATCTATCTACTAGTTGTACTTGGGATAATGATTTAGTAAAGCCACATTAACTCACTTACTTTGAATATTAGAAGTATTTTATTTGCAATTAGTGAACTATTTTTTTCACAAAAAATATTAAAGCAGTGGTTTTAAAACTTATTGTGTATAAATACCATCAAAATTACTAAGCATGCAATTCTATGGTCTAGCCGAACAAAGTAGGTGGTATTGTATTATTGCTTCCATTTATCCAAAAACTGAGGCACAGAGGGGTCTGAAGACTTGGCCTGTTTCACTGATAGAGCCAGATTTTGAATCTATAAACATTATCCTGACTACTTACATAGAAAAAAAAAAACAAAAACAACAACACAGAATTCTATCCCTTTTGACAGGCAAATAAAGACAAGTATAGTTTTAATAACTTTTTCTTGGTTCAATGACTCAAATAAAAAACTTAATTGCCTTTATCTCAGTTTGTTTTATTTTCACTTGTTATTAGGTCCCATATAATCAACTAAGACTTTTTCTGACATTGTGAATAAAAGATTAAAGAAACTATGATCTATTTTGTACCTTCCTCACAATTTCTGCCATGCTCATAAGGACCCTATGAGCAAAAGACCTGAACTCAGTTGTATAATTATAATAATTTCTATAAATTCATAGAGTTTCCAGAGGAAAGCTTTTTCAGAAGTGGATTCCACTCTTGTTTCCAAGCCTGTTTTAATCTGGAAGCTCCACCAAACAATGTCCACAGATAACCATTAACTTATTTGACACATTAGTGTCACGGTGTTTAGCAACACAGCAACAATGAGTTACCTCTGTACAGAAAATTGACAGACCAGTGCTATACTACTTAAAAGAAGGTTTGACCAAACCCAATTAAAATCAGTCCAGAGCAGCTTTTCTAAACAAAAGGCCAAATCCAACTAGCTCACATTCAATTGTGAATGAAACAACAATATCAACCAAAAAAATCCCAAGCAAACAGTCCACAACAAGCCTCAAACAAAACAAGAAAACACATCTTTGTAGAATCCAACTGCTCTACATATCTCCCCCAAACTGCCATACTCAAGTTGTTGTTATGTGCCATCAAGTCACCTGTGACTCATACTAAACCCTGCTCTATCCTATGCTAATTTCACTGTCTCTGAGACACCTACCCCCCCCTTACTGGAGTCACTGAATCAATCCATTTCATAGAGGGTCTTCCTCTCTTGCACTGCCCCTTCATCATCCACAGCATGAAATCCCTCTCCAAGGACTGGTCCCTCCTTGCAACATGTCAAACTATGTAAAATGAAGCTCCAGAATCCTTACTTCCAAGGAACAGCCTGGCTTAATCCTTTCCAAGACAAACATGTTTGTTCTCTTAGCAGTCCATGGTATATGCAATGCTTATCTCCAGAACCACAGCTCAAAGGCATCAATTGTCCTTCTATCATTCCTAGTCATTGTCCAGCTCTCTGATGCATAGCAAGTGATTACAAAGACCATGGCCTGTATCAGGCACACCTTAGTCTCCAGACAGACATCACTGCTCTTTAGTACTTTGTAGAGGTCTCTAACAGCAGACTTTCCCAATACAATACATCTTTTAATTTTCCTGGCTGCTGCTACCAAGAGTGTTGATTGTGACGCCAAGCAAACAGAAGTTTTTAACAATCTCAATCTCTTCACCATCATCTATCATGATGCTGTCAATCAGCCCAGAGGTGAGAATCTTTGTTTTGTTTTGTTTTTTTTATATTGAGCCTCAATCCATATTGAAGGCTGCAGTCCTTGGCCTTCTGCAGCAAGCACTTCAGGTCTTCCTCAGTTTCAGCAAGCAGGATTGTGTCATCTGCATAATGCAGATTGTTGGTGAATATTCCTCCAATCCTGATTCCACATTTCTTCACAAAGAGCCTAGAATTCTGGATAATCTGTTCTGCATATAGATTCAAAAGGTATATAGACAGGACACATCCCTGGTGTATACCCTTTCCAATTTTGAACCAAGTAGTGTTTCCTTGGTCTGTTCTGACAACTCCTGTCCAAGCATAGGTTTCGCATTAGCATGATCAAGTATTCTGGGATTCCCTTTCTTTTCAGAGTTAGTCACAGTTTGTTGTGATCCACACAGTCAAATGCCTTTGCGTAATCAATAAAACACAGATAGACATTCCTCTGGTACTTCTTGCTCTCAGCCAATATCCACCTCATATTAGTTGTAATATTCGTAGTACCATGACTCCTTCTACCCAGCTTTTATTTCTGGCAGGTCTTGGTTGATGTGCTGTTCCAGCTGTTTTTGGATAATCTTCAGCAGAATCTTGCTTGCATGATATATTAATGATACTGTGTTGTTGTGTTGTTGTTGTTATGTGCTGTCGAGTGCTTTGCGACTCATAGCGACCCTATGTACAACAGCCCTAAACCCTGCTCTATCCTGTGCCAATCTCATTGCCTCTGACACACCCATCCCGATTACCCCAGTCACTGAATCGATCCACCTCATAGAGGGTCTTCCCCTCCTGCGCTGTCCCTCCACTCTGCCCAGCATGATGTCCCTCTCCAAAGACCTGTCTCTCCCTTACAACATGTCCAAAGTATGTCAGGCAAAGCCCCAGAATCCTTGCCTCCAAGGAGCAGCCTGGTTTAACCCTCTCTAGGATGAATCTATTTGTTTTCTTGGAGGTCCATGGTACATTCAGTACTCTTCTCCAGCACCACAGCTCAAAGGCGTCAATTCTCCTTCTATCCTCCCTAGTCATTCTCCAATTCTCTGATGCATAACAAGTGATTAAAAAACCCATGGCCTGTATCAGACACACCTTAGTCTCCAGAAAGACACCGTTGCTCTTGAGTACTGTAGAGAGGTCCCTAACCGCAGACTTTCCCATCACAATACGTTTTTTGATTTCCTGGCTACTGGTGCCAAGAGTGTTGACCGTGGAGCTGAGCAAACTGAAGCTGTGAACAATCTCAATCTCTTCACCATCCATCCTGATGCTACCGATTGGTCCAGTGGTGAGAATTTTTGTCTTCTTAACATTGAGCCTCAGTCCATATTGAAGGCTGCAGTCCTTGACCCTCTGCAGTAAGTGCATGAGGTCCTCCTCAGTTTCAGTGAGCAGGGTTATGTCATCTGCATAACGCAGATTGTTGATAGATCATCCACCAATCCTAACGCCACGCTTCTCCTCATGTAGGGGATGATAATGTATATTATCTTATTTTTATTTTCCCCATCCTTGTATCTTCTTTTTATTGGCTGGAAAAATATATAAAATTATTATACCACTTTGGGGAATATTAGGGAGGAAGGGAGGTTCTCTGACTAGCACAGATATCCTAGTTCTGGATAAGTGCAAGCCTCCCAGTGGCCTTTAATCCAGGATAGAGAAAGCTCTCCCCTGTTTGGCCATACCGGCTTGAGAAAGCTCACCACCTGGAAAGATGGCTGCCGCATCTGTTGAGATGGAGTAGTCTGCACAAGGCTGAGGTTCTCCTATCCAATTCGCATGTCCCACATCTGCAAACCCACCCTATCCTGTCTTCCTGTTTACTTGTGCGTATATAAATGCTTTGCAGCCCCCAATAAAGTTGAGCTGTATCAACTCTCTGAACAGCTGCTGGGGTGGTGTGTCTCCCCCCACCAGGGTGTTGCTGTTCTACGAAACAAACACTTGAAAGAGTTATTATCAAATAGCTTCTTCCTTCTTTCTCTCAATGGATAAGTCTTTCCAGCTTGTGAGATAGAGAAAAAGCCTGCTAGTAGTTGATGATTTTGGAGAAAAAAAATCCTGATGAAAAGGTTTATGAACTTTGGTAAATGTCCATAGTTATAGAAAGGCTTCAGGCCTTTTTTTTGTAGGGTCACACTATGAGTCATGCTCTACTTAAAGGCAATCATCGACAACAATTTTGTCATTAGGTGCCATTGAATCAAATGCAACTCATGGCTACCCTATGAACAACAGATTTGAAGCTTGCCATATCTTGTGCTAATCTTTCCATCTCTGATATGTCTGAGTTCATTGTTACAGTCACCGTGCCAAGCTATCTTGTTGAGGGTAAATCATCATCTAAAGAAAACTAAGGTTTCTTCTCCACACTTCCACACTCTCCTTCTTCATTATTACAATGTGTTGAATGTTTTCCATACACAACTACTTTATATGCACTATCTAACTAAGCGAGCTGTGGTGGCTTAGTGGTAACCCAAAGGCACTGCCAACCCTAAGGCAGTTTGAATCTACCATCTCCCCGTGTGCCATTTACTGCCTCTGGAGACCTGCTGGAGAGTCAGCTTTGAATTTGTTCTGATTCAATGGTACATGACAATAACAAAACAACCATCATACTTAATCCTCATTAAAAATCACTGTTATCAAATCAATTCTGATTCATAGCGATTGTATTGAACAGAATAGAACTTTGCCATAGGGTTTCCAAGACTGTAAATCTGTAAAGACTACTGTATATTTCTTCTTCAAGAAGCTGATGGGTTCAAACCACTTATGTTTCGGTTAGCAGCTGAGACACTTTAACCAGGGCACCCCCAGGACATCTTTTATTCTTCACAACAACCTGCAAAGTTGATCTTATTCTTCCCTTTTTGTGAGTAAAATAAACTTAACAAGATTAACTTCTCTCATGTGATTAATAACTCGCTCAGAATTCTTCTGTTTGAATCAATCATAGTGATCCTCCATTGGATTTATGAAACTTAGATTGCATATGAGGAGGTTGCCCATCTTTCTCCTGCAGGGCCACTGGTGGATTTCAACTGCCATAGAGGCATGACCTTTGGGTTAGCAACACAACATCCTACAGACGGCACCGCCAGAGCTCCCTACAGTTAATACTTAGCAAAGCTAATTCATTATGGCCTCCTGTTTCCTCTCAATAAGAACTCTGTGCCCCTGTCAACAGTGCCTGTGCATTTCTGGAAATCTAAGTTTTTATGTTTCTGGAACAAAACAGTAATAAATTCAACACTAAGAACCACAACAAATCCACTAAACAAACAGATTTTACATCCACCAGCATGTTGTGGAATTGCTCTAAAGAGTAGAGAGAGTTAAGCTACATTGTAACGGGAAGTTTGGGATCTCTTTACGACACAGTAACTGTTCTCATGTCAATGACAAAATGGCAGCAGAGCAGCACGCAGGTGACAGAAGCCCCCGCACAGCACTCTGTTTGTGCAACCTTTATTAAATGGAGCCTTTGGCTACCACCTGTGGTTTTGTAGTTGAGCCTCCCATTGAGAGCACATTTGATCTTCCGATTAATTAGGTGCACCTTGGCTAGGAGCCCATGATCAAGCATACATATTTCAAAGCTTAAACTGGGTTCTTCCTAGGACAAAAACAGAATGTTTCAAAGTGCAGCATAAATCCTCCTGTCATCTTCTTGGAGAATGAATGATATTAGCAATATTAATTTACTGATAAAATAAAAAAGCATTATAAGGAAATGATGCACTTCAACTTTTATTTCTAATCTGTTGTATTTTTATGGTGAAATTTTTATTGGAGGAAAGTGGGGTGGTGATCTTTGTGAGGAGATCTTTAATTGGAGTAGATGAATTCCATTCCTTTGACACAGAGAAAACATGAAACTTGGACTTCCCAAGATAGGGGCTCTGAAATGCTTAAAAAAGTCTACCCACATTCTTCCAGAGATGGAGACATTGCACTGCTTTTTATTCTTTTAAGAGGATTCAAAATTCTATGGGACAAGTAACATTTTCCTGTTTAATTGCTATTCTATCCAAGAGTGGCATCACCAGCTCTTTTTTAAAAAAGAGGTTCCAACTGTCTGAGTTGCCTGTTTATTCTCCCTTTTTTTGACTTCCTTCCAAGCATGTGTCTTTCATCTCTGCAGTGAGTAACGAATAACCAGCCAAGACTGTCCCCCTATCTCACCCCTTTCTCCGTGCTAAGGTAATCTCAGTATGCTCTGCCTCCTTTCTCTGCAGTGGCTAGAGTATTGCCAGCATGTGAGACACCAGCACACTCATTTCCAATCTTCAGCCACATAATTAACAGCAAAGATGAATAGATAGAACAAACATTCATTTGCACAGTCTTAGTAGCTCTTTTTGTGTCTTATCTAGGATGGATGATCTATATCTTTATTTTTCTTCTCATTTGCCTACTTTAATAGGATACCCTGATAAATGTACAGTAGCAACCAGCCATTTGCTTATCAGTTTTGCTGTATAGATCACTCTTTGTTTAAACTAGTCTGTGCAAGGCAATTAGAATCAATGGAAGTGAGCAGAAAAGACCCATGTAGAATGTAATTTGAATTATCCTTTCTATGTCACATTTCCAATTATCTTAACTATCTTGCTTGAATTTATCCCTTTATAATTTTTGTTATTAGATTAGGAAAAGAAACCCCTAATGTCTCTGCCTTCTTGTGTTAATGAAGAAGTAAAAGAGTTTATAAAAGAAAAGCTAATACTTTTCTTTGCTTCCCATTTCCTTAAGTACAAATCTAAGCTAACAGTTCAGGATATATGTTTGTACCCTTATTGTCATCAGGGATTAAAGAAAACTCACTTCAGTCAAGTCAGTAACTGTCCAGTAGATTTCTGAGGCTGTAAAATTTAAAGCGAGGAGACGAGCCATCTATATCCAAGGAACTAGCAGATTTGAACTCCCAGGTGTATGTGACTCTTTGGGTTAATTAGGCAACTAACTACACACTATGAACATTTAAGCTTTCTTCATTTTTCTCCCACTCTTTATATAAATAAGTAGATAGACAGATTGTAGATCTCTCTCTCTCTAGTGACATAGTCCACAAGGAATTACCCAAACATAAGAAACTCTAGGGGCCTAGAAGATAAGGAATTACCAACTCAAAGACAGGTGGTTCAAATCCACCAGCTACCCTCGTCATGCCCCCTCACCCCAACTCCCCAGGCCCAGTAATCAGATGGGTGAACTCCTTCTCTGAGAATTACAGCCTCTAAATACTTGGAAGGTCAACTATGAGTTGATTCCGACTTAAGATCATATAATACACCAGCATTATGTTTGTTATTTTTACAAAACTGAATGTTTTTACAAAACATTACACAGTTTTCTTTATATTTGCTTTTGTTTGCTTGAAGATATTTTCAGTCAAAAGCAGTCATTGTTTGCCTGCTTGTCTTATTCAGTGTCTAGACACTGGGAATATGGTGGTGAAGAAGATTAATAACTTCCTGCCTTCAATAAAAGATTATATCTTAGGGAATTATGGATATTTCTTAGGGCACTAGACATTAAGCCAGGTATCTTTAAAAATTACTTCATAATAAAAATTTCTGTTCTTGTTCATGGTATTTCTATTTTTCTGCTTTTGTCATTGCCATCAATGATAAATAACCTTGTTCAGATATTCTTATGTACAAGCATATTTTTCTTTAAGAGGATTTTTGATAGAGTGGTCAAAACTAGAGTTTGTAGAGCAAGTGAATGCGTACTTTTCATTTTAATAAGCCTCGTAAATGACTTTTAATAAAGCAGCAATTCGCACATCTACCTAACCTGCCTGCGAATGTTCTTTCTGCTCCTTCTGGAGGTTGGTACCTTTTACAATTCTCTTTTATGAGAATGCAGTGCTGCTTTGTTTTGAATTCAATTTGCACTTCCTAATTGCTAGCCATTTTCCTGCTCTCTGCAGTCTTTTGTTGGATAATTTTCTGTTTCTTTATGTTTTAGAGATACTAGAACCTGCCCCAGTTAATCCAGCTGCTCTGAGTCAAGTCTGACTCCCTGTGACCCCATGCGTGTCAGAGTGGAACGGTGCTTCTCAGGTTTTCACAATGATCAGTTTTTTTGGAAGTGAATCACCAGGCGTTTCTTTTAGTGTGCCTCTGGGTGGAAAACTTCCAATTTTTCAATTAGTAGCCAAAGGTGTTAATCATTTTGACCACTGTCCAAATACTTTCCTCAGCTCATAGTTAGTTCATCTTTTCATTTTTTTTTTGGTTATATTTTTTCACATTGAGAAATGAGAATCTTTATGTAAGCAAATAGAACTCATTTTTCTTCTATAATTTCCTAGTTTCCTGTCTCACTTAAGGTCTTTCCTATGCCAAGGTTATTCATATATTATCCTAAATGACTGTTTAAAAATATTATTTACTTGTTGACTTATGTACTTTAATGAAAGGGAACTCTGATGGTGTCATGCATAGAGAATTCACAACTAACCCACACTTTCTATGGGTTTGAATTCACTAGTGGCTCTGTGAGAAGATTATAAAAACTATAAACAATATCCTCCTCTTTGATTTATAATCAAGGAAACCCATTAGATAGTCAGCTATGAATTAGTTCCGACCCCACAGCAATGAGAATAGTTCAAACTCTGTAGCAATGAATCTAAGTATTAAATTTTAATAAACTGATGTACTTAGTGTAGGGTAGTTTTGTTTCTTTCCAAATTGGTAATTAATTATACCCGCATGCTCTCCTGAAAATTGCCACCTTGTTACACAGATTCATAGTCATACCAGGATGTATACAGTCTCTTTGTTTTTCAGTTTCATAATTTTTACATGCTTTATGAAATAGTCAAATGAAGCCTATGATCGACCAAGTATAGCAATATAATAGTGAATTCATCATCATTAGTTTCTCATTAATGAATGATAGCACAAAAACCATTTATCAAGAGTAATAAATGACGATCAATTTCCTCTGATGAAACAGTTGTATGAATATAATTCATATAAAAATGTAAATTATCAGTAGTTTGTTATAGTCAGAGTAAAATAAATTTATATTTACTTACAATGTTTTCCACTACGTAAGTAAACATTGTTGGTATGTGATATCAAATCCACTATGACTCATAGTGACCTATATTGTTCAATTCAGAATAATAGCTCTGAACTCTGCCTTATGTTGAGCCAATCTCACTGTCTCTGACTCACCTGCCTTCATTGCCATAGTCACTGTATCAATCCATCTCATCCAGAATGTTCTTCTCCTCCACTGACTCTCCGCCCTTCCAAGCATGATGTCCTTCTCGAAGGACTGATCCCTTCTGGCCACGTGCCCAAAATGTGTGAAATATAGTTTCACAATCCTTTTTCCAAGTTTCACCCTCTCTAATATAGATCTGTTTTTTCTCTTGGTAATACGTTCCATACTTTTCTGCAGCACCATAACTCAAAGACATCAATTCTTCTTCCATTATCCTTAATCACTATCTAGCTCTCAAATGCATAGCAAATAATTGAGAAGACTATGGCTTGGATTAGGTGCACCTTAGTCTCCATGCTAACATCCGTTGCACCTTAGCACTCTGGAGAGGTCCTTGACAACAGACTTACCCCAAGCAATTAATCTTTCCTGGCTGCTGATACCAAAAGTAATGATTGTGGACCTGAGCAAGACGAAATTGATAACAACCTCAGTCTCTATCTATGATGCTGCTGCCAATTGGCTTTGTGGTGAGAATATTTATTTTCTTAACATTGAGATGCAATCCATATTAAGTCCTTGATCTTCTGTAACAAATGCTTCAAGTCCTCCTAAAGTTAACAAGATTATTTGTTTCTAATAGTCTTTATTCTGATATCCCAGACTCTTTAGTGAGAAAAAGGGTGATGTATCTTTAATCTAGCTACTTCCTACTGAACAGGGGTGAAGATCAGGGCTCAGAGGCTAGATTGGTTGGCCCAGGATCAGTAGCCAGGGGAGAATATGGATGTTAAAGCAGCTGATTCTCCATTAAGTTGGTCATTTCTTTTATCCTGTGAAGAATTTAAAAAGTGATTAGTAACAATATGAAGAGCTACCTGGGACTTGGGATCTGAATGAGGCAAAGAGTAATGGGGTCCACCATTTGAGAGGTGTAGGAGGTCTGCTTAGTGAGAGTAGCACATTTGACCTGGGAAAGGTGGTGTTAATGACGATTTCCGATGACTTTACCTGCTGTGGGGTAATTAGGATGACTGTGTAAAGTCTGTCTTAGCATGGTTGAAGAGGTTTGGGTGCACACTGTTTGATGAGGACAGCATCTCCTGGGATGACTCAAGCTGTTTGGTCTAGACTTTCAGATGAGGATATGGGTATGCAGCAGTTTGCGTATTCCTGGAGTAATTGTCTAAGGAGGGAAAGGTAAAGAAGGTAAGATGCAAAAAAGAGGGGGTTCAATGTAGGTTATGGTTGAGCAGGAACAGTCAGCCATACATCAGCTCGAAGGGGCTTAGAAAGGATGATGAATGAGGTGTTGCTTGGATATGGGCTAAGGAAATAGGAAACAAGCTGCTGCTTTCAACACTTTGTTTATGGAAACTACAGCACAGGGTGCCTAACAGTAACCTTTAGAGGTCCTACAAGAGCTTCTGCCAATAAACAAAGTATACTCTGGATTAGGGATGGGTCAGATAGGGAGGGAAGTAAAGAGCCATATCTTCAAGGACTTCAGGGCCCCTATGGTCATAATAAGTCAAGGTGTTTACTGGAAGTAGGGTGGTCAGGTTGAGGGACAGTGATTGAGAGAGACCAATATCAAGGCTCTCGAGAAAAAAGTATATGGAGCGCTTGTATCTGCCCAGGGGGAAGTATAGATAGGAAGTGGTGGGAAAAAAGGTCTCAAAGTCTATGGTTACAGAAGACTTACAGAGAGCTTCTTAGGGTGAGTTTAAGTGCCTGTTTAGTGAGGAAGTCTGCTGCTGCTAGGAATTGCAAGCAGGCAGGGTTGCCATCCCTGAGTGGTGACATGGAGCTGCTTAGAAAGGTATACAATGGGGGGTAAAGGTGGGTCCAAGGGGCTGAACCAAGATGCCAACAACAATACCTTGTTTTTCATCAGTGTATATATGGAAAAGTTTAGATGGATTTGGTAATACGAAGGGTGAGGACTGTAAGAGGAGATGTGGGAGCTTGAAAGCTTTTTTAAATTTTATTAAATTTTATTAATTTTAATGAACATTTACAGAGATTTTGGGTTTCCATTCATTCATTGCTGCACTATTTTCTCTACCCCCCAGTTCGTTCCTCTTTCCCCCCCTTGAAAGTCTGTTTTAAATCTCCCATTGCCACAGTGCTTGTCAAGCCAGTTCTGATTAATCTCCTTTGTCAGTGTATCCTTTGCCATTCCCTATCCCTCCTCCCTGAGATAGACTTCACCCTGATTCATAAGGAAAAGGCGACGGCTTATTCTCTTAGCTACTTCCTGCTGAAAAGGGATGCTGTAGGTTTCAGGGTGAAGATCTTCTCTCACTACTCTAAAGGGCCCCTTTGGCAATAGGAAACACATAGACTATTATGGACATTGATTTTGGAATTTAGATGCACAGTTATCAATTGTGCTTAGCCGTACATGTTCATATCCTTGAAGATGTATCATGGAACTATTGCAGCCTAGAAGACACAAATTTAATTAACAAGTTAAAAGTACATGAGTCAAAAATTAACAAGCAGTAATATTCCAAGTAGAGATTCTAATAGTGGCACAAATCAAGTTACAGAGGGAAGGTAGTTCTTAAAATAAAAGGCCTATTGACTAGCACTTCTCTATTATAGTATAAAGGTTAGGAACCACAAGATGTAGAGGCTCAACTACATCATTTATTGTTCTTAAGTCCTGGAGCAAATTCCATCTATGACTGGGTTGTTTTACAGCTCGGAAGTCCACATGCAAGGCAGAGGTGAAGTAAGGAACTGCTTATGAGCTTTTCAGTCAATTCCAACAACTAAGAAATAGTGAGAAGAGTTGGGACCTCATAAGGCTTTTAGGACCAAGTAGTAGGCTTGAAGAAAGCTTTTTAAATGTCTGGGGTTAATAGGGTCCTTGTGGGGTGGCTTTTGCCACATCATAAAGGGGTTTTGCTAGTAAGGAAAAGTTGGGAATCTAGTGTATAAGGAAACAGATAAAGCTGAGAAAAGAAAGGATTTGATCAGCAATTTGGGGTGGCTGGAGACTTTCAAGGACTTGGTGCTGATTGACCATTAAACTTCTCGTGGAGGGGGCTAATTGAAAACCGAGATACATGACTGTAGAAAAGACAATTGGGCCTTGGAGGGGGATATCCTATATCTCTTGGAAGCCAATAACATAAGAAGTTGAGCAGTGTGAGTTTGTGAAAGTTGATATGAGGGGCTACACAATAAAAGATCATCAGCATATCGAAAGAACACTAGGAGATAAGAAGCTTATTGCAAAGTAGATGAGTAATAATGTGTTTTAAACCTCTGTGGTGGTGTGCTGAGATAGGAAATTGGAGTCTAGCAGGAAAAGAGGAAGTGTCTTTCAGAGCAAAAAAAATAGGTTGGTGGTGAGAGGCTACAGATGGAGTGGAAAGATCCCAAACAATGGGATTGGTGATGTCTGGTGATAGAGATAGTGTAGAAAGGGCTTGGAGGGAAGGAGCACTAAGAGGGATACAATTTAAGGTGGTCAGGCAAACTAGGTTTGCTTGACTCCCAGTGAAACACCGCTCCAAGTTGAGACAGGAGGTCTCTATCTAGCAACGGAGTTGGGCATATAGGGATAATTAGAAAGGAATGGGTAAGTACTCGTTTGCTAAAGGTAATGAGGAGGGCTTGAGCGGTAAAAGGCCTAGGAAGGAGACCATAAATTCCCATTACTAAGGCCTGGGAAGCAAAAACAGTACCCCAAAAGGAGGAGAACACTGAGAAAGCAGCCCTCGGGTCAACCAGAACAGAAATTGGCTTGCCTACTACTGAAGGGTTGCCCTAGCCTCAGCAAGGGTGATTGGGGGTTGTTGAGCCTGGGCATCTTCAATCTTCAGTGGCCAGGCTTCAGAGGTTGACCAGGATGAGCACCAGGATTGGTGGAGGCACTGTCCTACTGTAGCTAGACACCGAAGGGCAGTTGGCCTTCCAATGGCCAAGTGTCTCACAAATAGGGCAGGGCCATGTCAGAGAGTGAAGGTTAGGGTAGCGGTTAGCCCAGTGATCTTCTTTGCCGCGCCTGAAGCATGTACAGGAGGCTCGTTGAACAAGGAAATGCTTTCTGACCTATCAGGACTTGGGCTTGAAGATTTGCTTTCTGACTGACATGAGTCTCCCTATCAGCATCTGCCTGTTCCTTTTGGGCATTGACAACTTTAAAAGCCATGTGTACAGGTATCAGATGGGTATGGGTGGCTGTCCTCAGCCTTTGGGAGTTTCTTTTTCATAGCAGGGGCTGATTGAGTAATAAAATGAGGGGCTAGAATGGTGGCCCATGCTGGGGAGGCAGGTAATTGTACAGGGGTATTAACATCTGCAATAGTAAGTTGGCAGAACAAAAGAAGGTTGCTAAAAATCTCAAGATAGAATGACTCATACTAGTGTCCAGAAGAAAGAAAATCCATTCGCTTGGCAATGTCTATTTTAATGAGTCAAATTTGTATATAACTTCTAGTAGCTATTTTTTAAGTTCAGTTTTTCAACTGATAATTTAAAAATATATAGAATGTATGAGCTTTAAACCAGTACTATATTAAACAGTGTTTGGTGGCGCTCCCCAGTTGAAATAAGCTTGGAAGCAGGAGTGACATCCACTACTGTAAATAGCTTGGCACTGGAAACCCTATGAACCTGGAGAAACAATGAAAGTCAACGCACTCAATTGTCTAGGACTTTCATTCATAGGGGTCGCTATGAGTTGCCTAGGACTTAACGGCACTTAACAACAACAACAACTATAGCCTTTATTACACTGACAAATAGTCACCTTTGCAAGCATATCCCACCATCAAAATCATGGGAAGATATGTTTTGGAAAGCATGAAAAGTCAGAGAGATCCTCCCATTTCATAAACCCTATACCATGTTTTTTGCCACAATATGCTTTCATTACCTCAGTTTTCAGTTAGTTTTATGTACAAAAGAGGTTTTGTACAGAAAAAGCCTGACAAGCTCCGTTTAAGTAAGATTTACACTGCAATGTATTTTAGTCTTTTGTACAATTGGATCCAGGAGGGGCACATCACATGCATATTCTATTCTTAAACTTATCTGACTTTAAAATTAATTCCTCATTGTGTATTTATGTGGCTGTTTCACGGAAGATGCTTGCTCCTCTAGCTTGTTCTTGATAGTCATAATCTTTCAGCTCCCCCACTCTATGAGTGCTCTACTGCTGCTCTGACAGAAATAGCACAACTGGGTGATTGCAAAGAACAAATTTAGTTCTCAGAGTTCGGGAGACTTAACTCTCAAGTCCAGAGGGTGGCTTTAGAAAGAGATCCTTCTAGTCGCTGCTGTCCTTCGAGTTTCTGGGCTTTTAGATTCATTTGTCTCATCTGTTATCAGGTCGTGTTTGCCTCACCTACTTGTGCTTGATTTTGATGTAGTTTATAGCAAGTGTAAAATAGGCAAAGGATTTGCCTCTCCGGAGGTTCCAATCCAAAAGCAGCTCTTTGAGAGAAAGATGGGCAATCTTCTCTCTTGAGGTTTATAGCCTACAAAGCCAAATGGAGAGTCAGATGTGAATTCATTCTGACTTGACAGCAGTTAAGTGTCTGTGTTTATGCTGCTTTTTAATCACTCAGAAGTGATTAGATTTAGGACACACTCAACACTATTAAAGCCTCATTCCCAGAAAACAACAACAACAACAACAACAAAAAAACTATATCCAAATATAAATACATTTACAAACAAAATGTAGGCACTAGTATTCCAGCATGTGTTTCTCAGAGACACAATTCAACTTAAAGCACTCCCCTCAAATGTAAATATACTAAAAAAGAGCTAAACTGGATTCATTCTTTCCTCACAAATGTTGGAAAATTATCAAGAACAATTCCTGTTACTGGATTTCTGCATGATGTCTCCATTCAAAAGAAAGTTTCATGCCTTCCCATTCTACTGTCCTAGAATTTAGATTTCTTAAAACAGACCTTGCATTATTGCAAAGCAGCAGAAACAAATAAACAAATCTGATCTGCTTTAAAATTGCACTTTCTCCTCTTGTTATTTTCCTCTAGAGGATCTTTCTCTACACATTATGAGCATTGAGTGGTTGTGGGAGCAATTCCTGATTAGAGTTTATATTCTGTTACTTGAAACCTATTTGTGCTGTAGTAAGGAGAACCACTATAGAAATCTATACATAAAGGGTTGGTTTTGCTTCTTTATTCTCTTAAATCAATATTACAATCAATTTTGTTATCTTTTGAACTTTCTCTAATCTAATTCCATCCTACTGGCAGTCAGCGAGTTAAAAGTTGGTGCTTTTCTGGTAAGGCTATTTAGCAATTCAGCACCTACTCTTTTTCTCTTGAGAAATAGTCTCTGGTCCCAAGAATGCTCAAATAGCTTGCTTCTCTTGGCTTTCTTATAGGGTGGCAACAGGTAAGTCCACAAAGAAGAGGTGGGCTGAATTCTGGTTTCCTTATTCAAAAGAGTTATAATAAAATAAAATGTTTCAGAGTTTCTATGAAAACAAGCTTTGAGATCTAAATTTTTTCTTGTTTGTAACTATCTTCCTTTCTCCAATCCTGTCTACTAATATAACACTTCCAGTACAGATTCAATGCAGAAGCTTGGAGAGAGGGAGAGGACAGAATTAGAGCAATAGGTCATGCATATAAAATTTATTCAAGATAAAAGTACTAGTCCCTCATTTCATTTTATGGGAAAAGAACTGACAATGGTAAAAATATCATTTCATTACTATTCCCAGTAGAGTTATATAGACAAGGAAAGATTCTACACTA
Source organism: Elephantulus edwardii (assembly GCF_000299155.1). NCBI lineage: Eukaryota > Metazoa > Chordata > Mammalia > Macroscelidea > Macroscelididae > Elephantulus > Elephantulus edwardii. The sequence goes on from NW_006399857.1 coordinate 1,885,058, forward strand.
TTGTCTCTTTATAACTACTCAGAAGAAAATTTGCCAGTTATACTGCCAACACCTTATTGTTGTCACTGAGAAACCCCTCTAATTGTTCCCAACACCTTTAGTTTTCTTGTCTGTGGCTATTGTCTGTTAGACTACTTTTCTTTCCTACTTAGCTGTCAAATTTTTATTTGCTTCTGTAAGAAATAAATTCTAAAAGAAAGCCTACTTATATTTCTATGCATTTCAAACATTCATTCTATGATCTTTTTCTTCCTCTAACTTTGAAGATAGGAGTGCGCAGGCACAGTAACATCCATGAACAAAAGAGGGTTTTTTTATTATCTTATTAGTTCACAAACATAAGCTTTTATTTTTGTACTTCTTGGTACTTACTTATTTCTAAAATTTTTAAAAAGTGGTATGTAATAATAAATTTTGTTTTACATATCTTACAGGAGTTTCTGTGTAAAATATGAGATGCTAAACAAAAAATAATTACGTAACAACAACAGTAGCAGAAGAAAATTCTTAGGATATATCATTTATTTATAAAATGTTATAAATTATAAAATGTTCATCTCATTATTATTGCAAATGGGTAAAATTATAATACCATATGCCAGAAACTAAATAGTAAATGGAGAAAACAGCCAATAATCAGATGATTTACTAAGGTGGTATGATTGTGGGTGTTTCTGTTTTTCTTTCTTTTATTTTTCCTTCTGTTGCTATAATTCTGTTTGTTCAACACCTATCGTTTGTTTTTCATCACTAAACCAGGCATACAGTTAAACTGTCCAAGAATGGAGTCAAACAGTTGCTTACAAGTATACATTATTCATGGATTCCTGTTTGTCAATTCACCGACTTGCTAAAATTTACATTACATTCCAAACCCAGTAAAAAAATATATTACAAATAGAAGTTAGTAAAATGATACTAATTATCAGTCTTAAATATATCAATTCTTGCAGAGAAAAATATAATTTGTTTACTCACTTGTTAATTCAAGTGAATTCAGCACTTAGAATGGGTTAAGTACTATGCATGACGTGATAAACAACCATAAATTTATTTTCATTCTAGAATTTATCAATCATCGTACTGTAATTATTAAACAGTTTTTGTCTGTTCTAATTTTACAACATGGCCTAAGTTTTAAGTTTCTAATTTTCCAAATTCCTGTGTTAATTTTTACAAGGCTAGGGTTCTATGATTTCAATAATTCAGATAATGCCTGGATTTCCATGTCTTTTCTCTACCAAATATTCGATCAAGATGTATTATTAATATTGGTGACTAGGATACAAAGTTGGAACTAATGAGGACGGAATGGTAGTTGGAAAGTATGGACTTGGTATCAGAAAATAGGCCAGAGATCAAATGATCAAATTCTATGCACTCAATGATTATTCATAGCAAATACCTTTTTAAGGAAAACAAAAATAATAACAAAAACGAAACAACCCACAGAGACTTTACACATGGATCTCACCCGACGGGTTTTGTAGAAAACAGATTAGACTGTATTTGCAGAAACAATCACTGGAGAAATGCAATATTTGCGATCAAAACCAGATTAGGTGTTGATTGTGGAACAGATCATCAAATACTCATGTGCAGACTTATATTATGTGTGTGTTATGTGCCGTCGAGTCGTTTCCGACTCACAGCGACCCCTATGCACAACAGCCCTAAACCCTGCTCTATCCTGCGCCAACCGCACCGCCTCTGACACACCCATCCCTATTACCCCAGTCACCGAATCAATCCATCTCATAGAGGGTCTTCCCCTCCTGCGCTGTCCCTCCACCCTCCCAAGCATGATG
>NW_006399857.1:1887700-1902178 GCF_000299155.1 Elephantulus edwardii
AGTCAGCCACAGTTTGTTATGATCCACACAGTCAAATGCCGTTGCATAATCAATGAAACACAGATAGACATTCTTCTGGTATTCTCTGCTTTCAGCCAAGATCCATCTAAAATCAGCATATAGCTGAAGAAAATTAAAACTAGTCCACAGGAACCAATATATAAACTTGAGTCTATGCCAGCAGTAGAATTTAAGATTCTTTCTAAGAATGACTTCAAAGAATTCATTGGACACCAAAGATTAAAGACTAGAGGGGGGAGGGCAGCGAAAATATCATTCATGAAAAGAGCAAAAGGTCTTTATAAAGAAGGAGGAAAAAGAAAAAATGAAAATGAATGTCAGAGAGTCTATGAAAATTTCGTTACAGTGCTGAGAAGCCAAACAAAATGAAGAGATGCTAAAGTAAAAGAGCTGAACAGACTTCAAAGGACAGTTTGAGAGGACAAAGCAAGATATTGTGAAAAAATGTGCAAAGAGCTGGAGTCTCAAACTAAAAGGGAGACACTATGGGCACAGTCTTAAATGATCCAGGAAGCATCAAAAGAAAATGGAAGGCATGCACAGAAATGTTGTACCAAAAAGAATTAGTTGACACTGAAAAATTTCAGAAAGTACCATGTAAACGAGAGCCAATAGAAATGAAAGATGAAGTGCAAGCTGCACTGAAAGCATTGGCAAAAAATTAAGGCCCCAGAAATGGATGGAATACTATCTGACCTGCTTCAACTAACAGATACACCTCTCGATGTGCTTATCAGCTTTTGCCAGGAAATTTGGAGGTCAGCTACATGGCCAACTAATAGGAAGAGATCTATATTTGCCTGAATTTCAAAGAAAAGTGATTCAACAGAATGTAGAAATTATCTCTAACAATATCATTAACATCTCATGCAAGAAAATGTTGAAGATCATTTAAAAATGGTTAGAAGAGTACATTGCCAGGGAACTCCATAAATTCAAGCTGATTTTAGAAGAGGCTGTGACAACAGGGGTATCATTGTGATGTCCAGTGGATACTGGCTGAAAGCAGAGAATACCTGAATAGTGTCTATTTCTGTTTTATTAATTATGCAAAGACATTTATCTGTGTAAATCATAACAATTATAGCTAACATTGAATAGAATGGGTATTCCAGAACACTTAATTGTGCTCATGTGGAATCTATGTCTAGACCAAGACACTTACCTGAATGGAGCAAGGGAGCACTGCTTGACTTAAAATTGGGAAGGATTTGCATCAGAGATGTATTCTTTCTCTACATCTATTAATTCTGTATACTGGGCAGATAATTCGTGAAGTCAGACTCTATAAAGAAGCATATGACATTGGGATAGGAAGAGGACTCATCAACAACCCATGGTGTGCAGATAACATGCTTGCTGCATAAAAGCAAGAACTACAGCCTTCACACTGATTAAATCTCAACATCAAGGAGACAAAGGTCCTCCTCACATGACCAACCGTCAATATATGGAGAAAGAGTTGAAGATGTTAATTATTTCATCTTGTTCTCATCAACAATCAACATCTTTGGTCCCAGCAATCAGGAAATTGGAAGACTTACTGCCTTGGGCAAGTCTGCTGTCCAAAATGCTGAAGAGAAATGATGTCAGCCATTCAGGTCATTCAGTCTTCTCAATTACCTGCTAAGCATCAGAGAGCTAAACAATAAATAAGGATGACAAAAGGATGGTGCTAGAGAAGAGTACTAAATACCCCATGGTTTGTCAGAAGAACAAACAGATACATTTTGGAAAAGTTCAGCCAGAGTGTTTCTGAGATGCAAAGGTAGCAAAGCTTCATCTTTTAGACTTTGGACACAGCTGGGTGAGGTTATTCTTTAGAAAGAAGCATTATGTTTAGAAAGATGGATGGTCAGTGAAACCGAGGAAGACCTCCAATGAGATGGATTGACACAGTGACTTCAACAATGAGCTTTAGTGTATCAGAGATGATGAGGATGACACAGGATAGGGCAGAGTTCAGGCTGGCTCTGCATAGGGTTGCTATGAGTCTTACTCAACTTGATAGCAGCTGACAACCACCACCACCACTTTATTGCTGATGATGATGAGAGATTTTTTCTAATACTGCAAACTACTATGTTTATCTAGATCATCTCAGCTTGTATCTTCTGTGTTTTGAATGCATGTTTTATTTCCTTTGACAGGTTTTTGTAGTTTTGAAACAAATAGTTTCGCAACCCTCTCCCTTTTCTCCCTGTCATAAAATATGCATTTCAAGTCTTAGTGTTGGTAGTTGTTTTGTTTGTTTGTTGTTGTTTCTTAATTTTCAGTGGAGAATTTTAATTTCTACAAAATGTCAAACGTGTTCAGGAAACAATTATACACTACTCTTTTTTTTATGCCAGGTTATATGATAAAATGTTAGTTAAACATTTATAGAGCTGGGTAAGAGTCCTATAAGCTGCTTTCATTTCTATGGTTGTGTATGTGTGTACATGCACCAGTGTATGTGGTTTAGGACATTTATTAACTAGTAGTTCTGGTGGCCTAGTGTTAAGAAATTGTGCTGCCAATCCAAAGACACATGGTTCAAATTCTCCAGCTGCTCTATGGGAAAAAGAAGGAAAACTCCCTTTTCATTGGATTTACAGTCTCTGAAAACCCACTGATGAGACAGTTATGAATTAGTTCTGACTCAACAGGAAACAATCACAACATTATATAGAGAAAGGTATTTCACAAAATCATGAAATGTGCATAGATTAAATAAAACCATCCTTACATTTTTTAAAGAGTTATCAAAGTGTGAATAGTTTAAAGGTAGTGTTTTAAGGACTATATTAACTGAAGTGTATTCTGGAACTGTTTCCTTCTCTACATCTGACAAGAGAGTTCTGGTGATGTAGTCCATAGTGGGTTGCACGGCAAACTCTAAAGGCTGTGCCTTTTAGTATCTCTGCAGGAGAAACAAGGATCATTTCCTCCCATGTGATTAAAAGACATTTAAAAATTGCGGGAGGTTGAACCATGAGTCAGTTCCAACTGAATTACAACGGGGTTTTTACCCTCAACAGATAGATCATTCACGTTGGCTGAGTTTTTTATAATTGGAACAATTATCTTTAGTTTGTGAAATGTATTTGTCAAATTCATCCACAAAGTAAACGTCATAGTAAAGAATTTTACCATCAACACAGAAGCATGCAGTTCAAATCTATCGGTTACTCCGAGGGAAAAAAGATAGGCAATCTCATCTGGTGTGATTTACTGCCTCTGAAACCCCCCTGGAAGATCAGCTATGAGTTTACAACAATAACAACTTTCAAAGACTGGAAAGGGGAGGAAAGGAAAACAATACAACAGAGAAAAGTAAAACAAAACAGTATAACCTCTCTCATGATGGAAAGAGCAATTAGAAACTAATATCATCTTATATTACATAGGAATTGTTTGGTTCCAAGTGACAGAAACTAAGACGGAACTAAACTAATTAAGAATAGGATCCACTGAGAAGAATCTGATTTAAATAACAGTATCAATGGAATTAAAGAATAACCAAGATTTGGATGTCAGGAATGTTGAAGACTGCCTCAGGATTGTGTTACTCTTAGCTAATGTCTGGTTGTATCTAGATTAATATATAACAGAAGGAAACACTTCCTGTCCTATACCATAGCCAAACTTGTGTGCGGATGGCACTGGGATCCACAGGATTTTAATTTGTTTGGTTTTGGAAGTACTTCAGCAAGCCAATTCCTAGTCTCTCTTAACCTTAAAGTTCCAGTTCGGCATCATAACAACACATAGGGCTCCATTGCAGATACGTTGGTGGTTACGCATGAGGCACATTAGATAAAATCAAACTCAAGCCTCTTGTATGGGAAGCAAATATCCTACAACTGAATCACTAAGGCTCCATCGATGATTTTACTAGTTAGGCTATGAGTGCAATATCCTTTCTGCTGGGCTTTGAATGAAAATGTACTGAGAAAATGCATTTTCCATTCAATTATTCATGCATATTTTATTTATGATTTCACTCAGTTTCCATGTTGTAATATCACTCTTCCCATTTTTCCTTCTCTGTGACTCTCATTTCTGTATATTCTTTTATTGTGTTCCTTCCTGCCTTAACCATCGACAGCTTTATTCCTGGGCAAACACTACTCTTTTTTGATCTTGTATAACTGATTGTTCTAAGGAGTGAGTATTTCTTTGGCATTATTGATCATCTTCTAGTCCTATTAATTCATTGTTTGGTGCATGAAATTTGAGTCAAAGAAGTGGATTTTCTTTCATTTAGTGTTATGTTTTTGATAGCATGCTTTACTCATCTCTTATTGAAATATAAGTGATTAGATAATCCAGGAGGAGGAAGTCATGTGATTTCTTATTTAATCTGAAGAACAAATTCCTTTATACCTTGTTCCACAGTGTACTTTAATTTGTACACTATTTATTTTGGACCACTTCCTATTAGTTCTAGATTTCAATCACTGTGAAAGGGTGTAAAATAAGAGAAAGCTGTTTTCTTATAAACACATGACATAGAAGTCGTATTGTGTCTGCTTGCATGTCTTTGTATAAACTTGGCTGTATAAACTATGTCTGAAAAAAAGTCTGAGAAAAAAATGAGCGGTAAATTTCCCCACTAAACCTGAGGGTTCTATTTCTAAAAGGAAGAATTGAAAATTATACTGTAGACAAAGAATAGTCTGTACCACAGGAAGAAAACCCCAAACCCACTGTTACTGAATCAATTCTTACTCATTGTGACCCTCTATGGAGTATCTGAGGTTGTAAATCATAATGGGAGAAGAAAACTTGAACAGAGTCAAGATTTTTTTTGCTATTTGTATTCTTTAAATGGATTTTATTATTCTTACTATAGGCCACACAGAAAAAAAAACGGTATTATTATTGCCATTCTTATTTGTAAGGAACATTTTGGTTAGACTTCTTTCAAAACAGATTTGATCATTTTTCTGGAAGTCCTTAGTATATTGAATAGTGTTCACCAAGACCACAATGCAAAAGAATCAATTATTTTTGCTCTGCTTTATTCTTTGTTCATCTTTCACATATACATATTGTTGTTGTTGTTGTTGTGTGCCTCTGAGTCAGAACTGATCCATAGTTGACCCCCTAGCACATTTTCAGAGACAGTAAATAAACCAAATGAGTAGAGATTGTCCATCTTTCTGTCTTGGAGCAGCTCATGGATTTTAACTGTGTGCCTATGAGATTGTAGCACAGCTTCTTATTAGCTAGACCACCAGGGCTTCTTTGTATGTGTTGTTGTTTTTGTTGATTGCCTTTGAGACAAGAAAGATTTACAGCGACCCTATGAACAAAAGGCCTGGGGCCTTTCTATTACTATCGACGTTTATCAAAGTTCATAGAGATTCCAGAGGCACGTCTTTTAGGAAGTGGATGCCACTCCCGCTTTGAATATGAGGCAATTGAAAACATGATGCCTGGCGTCAAGGCAACTCTTAGACCTCAAAATGCCATTTTAGTTATATCGTCCTTCCAAGGTATCTTTTATAATAGATTTGTCCAATGTAAACATTTGATTTCTTAAGTGCTACTTCCATGGGAATTGATTGTGGTCTAAACAAAGTGAAATCTTTGACACTTTTCATCTTTTCTCTACTTAACATGATGCTTCTTATAGGTTCAGTTGTAAGGATTTTTTTTTAAATTTTGAAGTGTGATCAATATGGAAGGCTATAGTCTTTGGACTTCTTCAATAAGACCTTCAAATCCTTCTCGTTACCTTAGCCAGCAAAGTTCTTTCATCTATGTATTGCAGGTTGTTAATGAGTCTTCCTCCTGTCTTGGTGTCATGATCTTCTCCATACAGTCAGCATGTAGATGAAATAGGTACAATGAAAGGATAACAAGCCTAATATATACCTTCCCTGATTTTAAACCATGAATAATCTCCTTGTTCTTTTGAATGCTTTCCTCTTGATCTACACTAAAATCCCATTTGAACACAATTAAGTGTTCTGGAATTCTGTTATTTGCAATGTTAATAAAATAATTGTTAATATCTGCACAGTAGTATGTCTTTTTATAGTCAATAAAACAGAGGCAAACATCCCTCTGTGGTTGTATAGCTTCAACTATTTTGAATTATCTTTATTAAAACTTTACTTGCATGTTTCATTAATGATATTGTTCAGTAATTTTATCATTATGTTGAATTATCTCTCTTTAGAATTTTAGAATGAGCACAAATAGATTTTCTCCAATTTGTTTGCCAGATGACTGTCTTCCAAATTTCTTGACATAGATGAGTGAGTACTTTCAGCATTAAAATGTCAAATTGTTAAAATGTTTTCTTTGTATTCTGTCAATTCCTAGAGCTGTGATTGGTACCACTAGGTCCATTGCAGCTTAAATTTCTTCCTTCAGGAACATCAATTATTGATCTTACACTATTTCTTGAAATGGCTAAACTTTGACCAATTCTATTTGTTAAAGTGATTCTAAGCATTCATCTTCTTTCGATGGATACCATATCATTCATTATTTTGCCCCTAGAATACCCTAATATTGAAACTTGACTCTAATATTTTTCTTCATTTCTTTTGTTAAATATAGAACATGCTTGTCTCATGATTTTTTAATTCCAAGCTATTATATATTTTATTATAGTACTTGTTTTTTTGAGTTGCTGTATGAAATATTCTGTTCATATCTTGCATTTATAATTTCTTTCATGAGTACAGGAGACTCATCAACAAAATATGTTATGCAGATGACTGTGTTGCTTGCTAAAGGTGATGACAACTTGAAACACTTGCTGCAGAAGATCAGGTACTACAGCTTTTATTACGGAGCAACATCAAGAAAACAAGAATCTATTTTTTATTTTTATAATAATGGCCTCATTTGTCCTCATGAGACTGAGTTAGTTCACTCAACATAATGCTCTCCAGTCTCTCCCAAGCTGTGTAGTATTTTTCAAAATCACAGCTCCTAAGTGCTTCATAGTATACCATTGTGTGAATTTACAACTTGCAATTTAAGTATAATGTACAATTGTACAATGTACAATTTCTCAATCTATTCAATTGTGGTTGGATATTTGGGCTGTTCCCATGTTTTTGCAATGGTGAATAACACTGATAAGAACATTGGTGTACAAATCTCCATTTGTGTCTCAGTTCTAATTTTCTTGGGATGTATTCCTATTAGTGGAATAGCTAGATCATACGGAGTTTCTATGTCCAACTTTTTTAGGAAATGCCAAACTGACATTTAGAGTGGTTGTTACAATCTCACCAACAAGAGTTCCCACTTCTCTACATCTTCTCCAACATTTATTGTTTGCTGCTCTGCTGAACTTTTCCACTTCTACTAGGGTATATAGGGATCTAAGTTTGGAAGAGGTGGGAACAGAGAAGTGAGGATTGTTAGGGGTAAAACCACAGGGGTTGCACAATTTGGTGGGTGGAGGGAGGGGGTAAAGGAAATGGGAAAGATCCATCAGAGAGCTGAAAAGACAGGATAATGATTAGCATAGTCCAATGGTGATTAATTTCATAAAACATATGATTGTATGAAACACATGTGAATGAAGAATAGTGTGAAACACAACATATACAAACTTTGTAAGCAAACCACCATAAAATAACAATTTTTAACAATTTATTTCTCAATATTTAACTAGGAAAAAAGATATAAGTACCCTTTGAACATATACAAACCAATAAAAAGTGTAAAAGATTTAAAAAAAGACAAGAGTTCTCACCACTGGACCGATAAAGCAGAGTCAAAATAGAGAAAAGATTGAAATTGTCAATGATTTCATTTTACTTAGATCCACAGCCAATATCTTAGGTGTTAGCAATCAGTAGAACAGGAAACATATTGCACTGGGAAAGCCCACTGTCACTACCAAATGGACCTCCACCACTGACATCTCCAAATTGTTAAGAACAATATCAGTTTGAAGACGAAGCTGTACCTAATTCTTTCTATAGTCCAGCTTGTTGGATAATTTGCTTAGCATACAGATTGGACATGTTTGAGAAAGGCTAGAATCCTGATGCTCACCTTTCCTTGTTTCAAACCAGGCAGTGTTTCATGTTTACAATTACCACTTATATTATTGAAAAAAAGCAACTTTGCAATGAATAAATCATTGATCTTGCAAAATTATATCATGATAATTTCTCCTGTCATTTCTATCACTAAGACTAGAGTTTCTAACTACCAAGGCTACCTCTTGCTACAAACTTTCTAATTCCATTCAGCAGTTATTATCAATACATTTTGACTGTATATTTGATCAGTTTCAGATAGCAGAAGTTGTGACATTCTTCAGTTGCTTGGCCTATGACATTATTGGCAACCAATAGTCACATTGACTTATCTTCCAGGTAGGTTTATGTATATCATCTTATTACTAACAGTATTTTATTTTAGGATAGATTATGCAACAAGTCTTCTTTTTGATGATTAAATGATTCCTTTCATCATTTCCAGCATAGTAGGTAATATCACATCTAGCTGACAATGGATAAGCAGTTCATTTCAGGTCCATAATGCCTTTTATATCAACTTACATGCATTCACTTCTACTGTTTCACTTCATGGAATTTCTGGTTCCATGTTCTCTAGATTCATATTTCTTATATACCACGTGCCACTTCAACAAGTAAAGTTTAGGAAATCTTTAGTCCACCAGCATCATTTAGGTAGGCTCTAGTCTGAGGAGGTAACTCTTCTCAGGGTCTTTTCTTATTATCGCCCAACATTTGAAACTACAGTGGCATTATTTCTAGCATCATTATTGCTTCTGTGCACTATTGAGTCAGAATCAACCCACAGCTGAATCTCCAGTGGATTTTCAAGGGCAATAAGTCACACGGGATTGATTTCCCATCTGTCTTTTGTGGAGTAGCTGTTGGATTTGAATGGAAAACCATTGTATTTTCAGCTTAATTCCGCATCATTAAACCACAGCATACATTAGCGTTGGAATCTCTCTAATCAGAACTTCTACGCGTCCCCCTACCCCGCAGTATATTACCAACAATATCCAGCATCACAACATTTGGTAATCTAGCAAGACATGACAAAGTGGCATATATTCGTGGTTGAATCTCTCTAATCAGCAAATTTGTATTTTCTTTTTCTTTCCCTGAGTATATTACAAAAAACGGCCATGACTAGAGGAAATGGCTAGATTTCTAGATATTTTTATTTATGAATCATATTTATTCTTTGTCACATACTTATTAGGCACATATATGCTAAATAATGTTGTAGGTCTAATTCAAATCTGATCTTTCACCTCTTTCTATTAATAAGATTTTATTGGAATGCTTTTACAACTCTTTGATTACATATCATGGATAGCTACTTTTTAAAATTTCCTTTCATTCATTGTTGCGCTTTTCTCCCTGCCCACTCTTGCCCCCCAATTCGCTTTTCTTTTTGAAAAGTAAAAGAAAAAATTATTTTGTTGTTATTCAATCCCTCCTGCCCAAGTCCACTTCACTAAGCTACCTTCGTTCTGGATAGCTACTTTTGTACCACAACAGTAACAGCTGGTATTTTGACCAGAATCCATACATTTTTTAAAAATGTAAAATATTTATTATCTGGTCCCTTTACAGTATGTTTACAGTTGATGATGCTTATTGTAGATGTGAGGGATATATGATGTTGAAGATATACCAGTTCTTCTTCTTTATGGATCAAATATTCATAAGGCTCACCTTCTCATATCCAGTTTTCTGTGTGGTTCCTACCTCTATCTCAGTTGTCATTTAATAGCATGCACTTTCAGGTCTACACAACACAGTAAGTCAATGTAAGATGGGTGACAGCATGGCAACTCTAGAACAATGTCCCAGTGAAATAATATTGAAGGAATTTCATAGTCATCCAGATCATCTTCATATTTTTGCTTATGTTTTGTCTTTAGCCTCTAGACCTTCTTTGGTCATGGATACCTTGAATTATCTTTGTTTTTTTGTTTTTTTTAACTGCTTCATTGCCACTTTCTGGTCATTTTCCGTAAGACTTAAGTAATTTTATTGTTGTGTGTTCTCATAATATTTTGAAAAGGAATGCTTATCTGTTCCTGAAACAGTAATATCTTTTCCTTGTTTAAACAAGGGAGCTCTGGCAGCCTACTGCTAAGGAGCTGTGCTGCAATCTCAAAGGGACGTAGTTTGAATCCATGAGCTGCTTTGCAGGAAAAGGATGGACAATCTCCTCCCATACAACTTCCTGTCTCTGAAAACTCACTAGAAGGTCAACTATACGTTGGTTCTGACTTGAGAGCACATAAAAACAACAATCTTCTTTATTTAGACCATTTCCCCCCTTAATTTTATGTGGATAAGAATGCAGAATACAGATGTTCTTTCACTCATATTGAGGTTACTCTTTACAGGTTTCACTAAATCTGCAAAGTAATTCTGTGCATTAGTTTAACAGTCCACATATCCTCTGCTGTGGATGACATTGTGTCAACGCCTGATTAGAAGTATCAAGAATACAGCTTTCTTGTAACACAGCCATTGGGAGTTCATAACTTTTCTGCCTAGAAATATGCTGTCATCAGTAGGTGGATAATTAATATAATGGGAAGTAATGAAGTAGGGGGTAAAGGTACAAGAGCCTCCTGGCAGGAGAAATTTATGATGGGGAGAACTTTATAATGAGAACAAAGTGTACATTAGTAAATTTATCAAAGGGTAAAATTGAAAATCTATTGAGTATGCTGCATGCTCGTTGACTTCATCCACAGTCCAATCAAGACTGAGAGACTTACTGTGGCCTCATTTAGCTTATTAACTATTGGTTTATTGTTTTTGACTTTGTACTTGTCTCAGATGTAAATGGGTGACTCTTCTTGCTTTCCTTCTTGCTTCATCACTCTCTTCGCCCACTCTTTTTTTTGTCCTTCTTTCCCTTTTCTCCTTCCTTCCTTTTTTCCTTATTTTCCTTAGTCTTTACTACGTGTCTGATCCTGACAAATTATGGGAACATAATTCTAAAAAAATAGAGATAATCTTTATCTGCATAGATTTGGTATTATCACAAGAGCAATAGGTAAAAAACAAATCAGCTACTGATATGTTATAGGAAAATATGGAGAAGACTCCTTTAAAAAGATTTCTCTTTTCTAGTTAAAATATATTAAACAAAAGTGAAAATCCCAAGCAAAAACCCAAATCCATTGCTGACATAGTGGTTTTGACCCACAGGAATCATGTAAGGCAGGACAGAACTGCTCCGTAGAGTTTTCAAGGCTGAAATAATTTTGGAACTAGTCTGATTTTCAAACTGCCCATATTTTGGTCAGTGGAAAAATCTTTAACCATTGGCTCCTTTAAAATGTATGAGTAATGATATAACCAGAGGCATGGAAGCAGGCATGGCATCCACTTCCTAAACAACATGTCTTTGGAAACTCTGTGAATATAGAAAAATGGCAATATTATAGAACAAGGTTCAAGTCTTTTATTCATAGGATCTCTATGAGTTGTGTTCAACTCAACCTCATTTAGTAACAACAACAAGAAGTCTTTCCTTAAAATTAATTTCTTTAATTCAATTTTCTAGAAATTCTAATGAATTTTAAAGTGACTCACTGTTGTGAAATCCCTCTGTGTCATCTATGACTCCACTCATAGTGACCCTCTAAATAGTTGATCTGAATCCTGCCCTATCCTATGCCATCCTCATCATCTCTGACACACTTACCTCCACCATTACACTCACTGTATCAATCCATCTCATCGAGGGTCTTTCCCTTTTTTCTTTGACCTTTGCGAGCATGGTGTCCTTTTCCAAAGACTGACCACACCTAACAAGATGCCCCAAGTATGTCAGACCAAGTTTCACTATCCTCGTCTTTCAGGAGCACCCTTGCCGCACCTTTTCCAAGACGTGCTTGTTCTTCCTTTTGGTAGTCTATGGAATATTTCGCATTTTTTCTCCACCACTACAGTATGATCAATAAATTGACACTTTGACATTGTTGTGCTGTTTCTAGGTGCATTGAGTGGGCTGGGACTCACTGTGACTTTATGAACAACAAATCTGAATCTTGCTCTATTCTGAACCATCTTCCTGGTCTATGATATGCTTGAACTCTTTGAAAAGCATTTTATCAATCCGTCTAGCTGAAAGATCAATCCATCCATCCTTTATTTCTCTGACCCTCTACCTTTCCCAGAATCCTGTCCTTTCCCAAGTACTGGTGCCTCCTGATGAAATGCCTTAAAGGATGTGAGATGACGTTTCACCGTCCTTCCCTCTAAGGAATACTCTGGGTGCATTCCGGGTAAAACTGGATGGTCTAAGGCAATCTTTGGGTAGTTTCATGTTATATTGGTATAATAAAAATGTATATTTTAAAACATTTTTAACTCCAATTTTTATTAGGGCTTTCTAAGATCCGTGGCAAATTCAGTTTAAAGACATTCTTTATGCCTTCCAGCTTTGATCATTAGTAAGTTAGGTTGCTGGTCAATGTATTATTGAGTGTGGATAGACTTCCAGAAATTGTCATTATTCCTGATTAATTATGCTGAATTAGGACCAATCATGGTTAATAATGATAGCAATACATAACTAGCATTCTCATAGTTATTGTTGTTGTTTGTTGTTATGTGCCATCGAGTCGCTTGTGACTCATAGAGACCCTATGTTCAATAGCCCTAAACTTTGCTCTATCCTGTGCCAATCGCACTGTCTCTGATACGCCCACCTCAATAACCACAGTCACTGAATCAATCCACCTCATAGAGGGCCTGCCCTCCACCCTCCCAAGCATCATGTCCTTCTCCAAGGACCGGTACCTCCAAAGTATGTCAGACAAAGTATGTCAGACAAAGCGTCAGGATCCTTGCCTCCAAGGAGCAGCCCCATTTAACCCTCTCCAGGATGAATCTGTTTGTTTTCTTAGCAGTCTGTGGTACCCTCAGTACTCTTCTCCAGCACCACAGTTCAATTCTCATAGTACTAACATATAAATATTTTAAGTGTACTAACCCACTAATCCTCACAGTAATCCTATTTTTATCTCCAATTTTTTTTTTAGATAGCATTATAGATGTTCACAGTTTAACAATGATTGAACTGCAGTGTTCATATCTAGGCCTCAAATTATTGTTAGGTGGCATCAGTGACCCGATTTACAAAAGAGCAGGCCCTGCCCAATTCTGTATTATCCTCATAATATTTGCTGTGGAACAAGCCCATTGTTCCAGTTATTTGCCATTCTGTCTCACTGAGACTCTTCCTCTTTTTGCCAGTGCTCTGTTTTCCAAGAATGATGTCCTTTTCTGGTGATCCTCTTCCCCAATAATAACATGACCATCTATATGACCATCTTTGCTTCAAAAGACCATATTTCCCCATCTTTGCTTCAAAAGATCACTCTTGCTTAGCTCTGTCTGAGATAACCTGATTTACCTTTTTGCCAGCCCATTGTGTGCTAAATAATCTTGGCTCACACAACAATTTAAAGATACAAATTCTTCTTTTGTCTCTCTTATCCATGGAGTAACTTTCACATGAACATGAAGCAATTGAATACACCATGGCAAGAACCAAACATCCCTTAGTCTTTAAAGTGCCATTCTTGCTCTGTAGAAGTTTAAAGAGGTCCTTGTTATCAACTTTGTCTAGTGCAAAAAATGATGGTTTCTTGACTGCTGTTACCTTGGGTGTTGGTCATGGATCCAAATAAAGTCAAATCCTTGACAATTTCAATCTTTTCTCCAACTATCATGATATTGCCTCTTGGTGCTCTTGTGAGGATTTTTGTTTTCTTGATGTTGAAGTATAATCTATAATGAAGGCTATAGTCATTCATCTTTACAAGAAGTACGTATAGTCCTCTTCACTTTCACATTTGAAAACACTATGCTATACTGACCTCAATGCAACAAATACAATTTTGAGCTGTTGAGAGAATAGTTGGAAGAAATAACTTGACAAAATTCTAACTCTCCCATAACAATTCTTTTCTCTTAGTTTGCTGTTGTTAGTTGTTGGTGATGTTGGATACTTCAATAACACCTACTGTATGTACAGGAGATCCTATGTACAATCCAATGAAATACTTATAGGTCCTGTGAAATTTTCACTGCTGTTGATATGATTAGATCCATTGTTGCTGCTACTATGTATAATGGGTCACTTTCCATCTACAGAGATTGTCCTCCATCCTGTATCGGTCAATATTCTATTGTGATCTAGATGATTTTCACTGGCAGATTTGCAGAAGTGGATACGAAGGCCTTTCTAGTGTGTTTTAGTTTTAGTTTAGTCCTCATGACTAACTGCTTCCAAGAAGCAAGTTCTCACGATGTGACAAAGTGACAGATAGGTGGTAGAGCCTTAAATTATGTATCTAAGTTTGGAGACCAAATTGTACTGATACTGCACAAGTATCTCTTTAGACATATTTTTTAAAATTTATTTATTTTTCATTTCAATGAACATTTACAGAGATTTTGGAATTCC
>NW_006399857.1:1907114-1912640 GCF_000299155.1 Elephantulus edwardii
AGGGTTTAGGGTTGTTGTGCATAGGGTCACTGTGAGTCGCAAACGACTCGACGGCACATAACAACACAACAACTGGTGCTAAGAGTGTTGACTGTGGAGCCAAGAAAACTAAAGTTGTGAACAGTCTCGTCTCTTCACCATGCATCCTGATGCTGCCAGTTGGCCCATTGGTGAGAATGTTTATCTTCTTGATATTGAGCGTCAATCAATGTTGAAGGCTGCATTCCCTGACCTTCTGCAGCAAGCACTTCAATTCCTCCTCAGTTTGAGCAAGCAGGGTTACGTAATCTGCATAATGCAGATTTTTGTTGAATATTCCACCAATCCTGATGCCACACTTCTCCTCATAGAGCCCACCTTCCTGGATAATCTGTTCTGCATATACGTTAAAAGGTATATAAAAGGATATGGGACACATCCCTGGCATACACCCTTCCCAATTTTGAATCATGCAGTGTTTCCCTGCTCTGTTCTGGTGACTGCCTCCTGGCCCAAGTATTGTTAGTGATATAATTTTATTTGTATCCACAATGAATACTCATTATAGCAGCAGTGAGAAATTTTAAAAAAGGGCTGACTGGGAAAATTTGTTGCTAAAAATCTCTTTAAAGTGCTAAAGAACAAGGTTATCTGTTTAAAGACCAAAATGTTCTTTATGTAATGCATGGTATTTTCAATTGCTGTCTATTCATCTGAAAGTAAAAGAATGAAAAAGTAATATTAAAGACCATTTGATGTATTTGAGTTGTGTATTGGCAAAGGTTATTGAATATGCATTGGACTAGCAAACAACAAGTAAATCTATCTTGGAAGATGTGCAAGCTGTGTGCTCCTTATAGGCAAGGATAGTGAAGCTTTGTCTCACATACTTTGGGCATATTGTCAGGAGGGGTTAGGTCTTGGGGGAAAAAATCCTACTAGGATAAGTAGAAGGTCAGTAAAAGAAGGGAAGACATTCAATGAGATGAATTGACACAATAAAATTGTAACAATAAAATTAAATATGCCACAAATGATGAGGATGGTACAGAATAGGGCAAGGTTTCAATATGTTGTTTATAGAGTCACTATGAGTCGTACTCACTTAACAAATGCTTTATGTGCAGACAGCACCTGTCTGTACATGGAAGTTGGCACGCTGTTGCTATGATGTTCAGCATGTTTTAGAAAGAAAGACCTGGTGATTTACTTCTGAAATTTAGTGAGTGGAAATTCTACAGATCATAATGATGTGAACTGCAAGCAAGTTGTGAAAATAGCATATGCCTGACCAGCATTTTAGGTTTTGTGCAGTGGCAGCTGATAGCAACCACAAAGATATCTGACTTTGTTTAATCTATTTTTTTTCTAAATATTTAACCAACAGATAACAAGTTTGGAACAGAGAACAACTGGATAATGTGTTTTTACACTCAAAAAGAGTTAGTGTTTTGCTGTCTCGGAAACTAGAGCATATAATCTTTGATGTATTTTTCAACCTTAAAATGCCTGTGATTATATATATATATAGAGAGAGATATAGACATATATATATATATATACACATACACACACATATGTGCATGTGTATATATGTAGCTATACATGTACACGTGTGTGTATGTATATACATACACACATACACATATATGTATGTATATAAATCACCTTTCTCCATGTATTTGCAAATCTTTATGTGTAAATCTCCAACAGTAACACCAAAAGAGACGGAAACCATGATGGACCCACTTAATGTATAATAATATGCATAGAAGGTATACTGTTCATTCTTGACAAACAAACACAGCTCAGTAGTTGTGCATTTTCCGTTTGAGACCCTTCCAACTGGTTTTCTGGCATGTATTGCTTATGTCCCCCATAACGCTAAAGTAGAACCTGCCTTAACCATAACTTATTAGAAGGCTTAATAGCAATAATTTTCTGTTGAAGTTAACCGAATTATAGTTTTACTTGAAAATGGGTGTACCTTGTAACATCTTTGAGATCTTGGTGTTAATAATAGAAAATAGAGCTTCCAATGTTTTTTCACCTTCTGTGAAGTTTTCGGAAAGGATGTGCTCCGGCACAAGAGTTTTCTAAGCTTCCGCCTTCCTTTTTCCCCTGGCTGTTTCAGGAGTGGTAACTTTAAAGCAACTCTGTGAGTGCTAGAGATTTGTGTGAACTCATTGTTCCGTGTGTATTTGTGAAAACACATGCACAGGGAGGGCCTGCATGACCTTCTCTGTGAAATGAAGTTCAAGGTCATAAATGACACACAGCACCACTTTTAAAGTGAGTACATTGAAGCCTCCTATAATACAGTCATTAAGAGCAAGAGAACCTTTTCCAATTTCCACCCACAATCAAGAAGGAAGAAATTAGAGCTGGGAGAGATGCTCTTCATGAGCGTTTAAGGTGGTGAAATTGAACTGATGCCACTTATTATTTCCAAGCTTCACCCACAATCAAGTAGTAAGAAATTAGACTTGCTAAGTGAAAAGATGTCTTCTTGCAGAATTGAACAAATGGACAATTTGACAAAGTGGCACTGTAATAGGATGGGTTAGTGAGGACCTTTAGAAATGAGTCACTCTGTAGTGGGAGTGTTATAAATAGCAGGCTGAAAACCAAAGACGAAAGCTCTTCTGCAGAAACACTGAACCTGGTTCTCTCATAGAAGGATTTTTAATGGTTCTAGTAAGCAGTGAAAAGCTAGCTTAATGGGATAAGTTGGTCTCTTTTGTGGAATTTCCAGCTGGTTCACTCTTCCTGTTTCCAGTTGTAGCTGTAACTGTTGGTGGCTTAAATTGAAATTTTTGACAGACATTTCACAGTGTCCTCTTATTCTTTGTTAAGGCAACATAAAAAGCTCTAGCTGACTAACCAGCCCTTTTCCTTTTAGATTATGCATGGCTGCTAGGTACTAATTATGCACTTGGCTCTAGAATAGTGTGTATATTAAGTTGGTCTGAGAAAGATTAGTTATTTATTAGTATAACCTCACATTGGAAAGGGATCTTAAGGGAACTCATGGACTGCTGTTGTATATCACTGGAATTAAAATTTTCTTTAAGGAATGAATATAATTTATTATGAAACAAGCATCAAAACTATAGTTCGTACAGAGTATAGCAAAATTAAAGTTGTTGATTTTCTTCGAGCATGACTCATAAAGACTCTAATGAACAAAAGGCCTGAAGCCCCTCTATAACTATTGACCTTTATCAGAGTTCATAGAGTTTCCGGAGGCATGTTGCTTAAGAAGTGGATGCCACTCCTGCTTCCAAACCTGTCATAGTATGTTATTGTTGTTATGTGCCTTTGAGTCACCTGCAATGTATAGCAACCCTAGGTACAGCAGCTCTGAATCCTTCCCTGTCCTGAGCCAGTCTCAGTAAAATGGAAGTAGGAGCCACTTAAAGTAAAATGAGTACAAGTGAATATGTTGTTGTGAACTGTTGTTTTGTGTGCCATTGAGTTGGAACTGACTCCTACCTGACTCCCCAGTGGGATTTCAAATGCAGTAAATGGGAGGAGGTCGTCCATCTTTCTCTCTTGGAGCAGCTCATGGGCTCTAACTGTGTTTCTTTGGATTGACAGTGCAACATTAGTTTGGATTACCAACTAAACTATTGTTAAAAAACTAAATCCTTACACTCATTTATATTGATTATAGAATGTATGAAATATGGTTTTATTAAAAATGTGATATATATAAAACATTAGTGTTCTACATCCACTATTTTTATTATGTGCCACTCATAGTGATCCTATGTGCAACAACTCTGAAGTCTGTCCTCTCCTGAGCAAGTCTCACCGTCTCTGACACACCTACCCCCATTGACCAGTTACTGTATCAATCCATCTCATCTGGGGTCTTCCTTTCCTGTGCTGTCCCTCCACCCTTTTAAAAATGATATCCTTCTCTGACAACCAGTCCCTGCTGGCATGTACCCAGAGTATGTGAAATGGAGCTTCGAAATCCTAGCCTTCAAGAAGAGACTTGGTTTCACCATCTCCAAGACAAACCTATATGTTTTCTTGGAAGACCATGGTATGTTTAAGACTCTTCTCCAGCACCACAACTCAAAAGCATCAATTCTTCTTCTGTTATCCTGTCATTGTCCAGCTCTCACATGTATAGCAGGTAATTATGAAGATGATAGCCTGGATCAGGCATACCTTAGTCTCTAGACTGACATGATTGCTTGTCAGTACTCTAGAGAAGTCCCTTGCAGCAGATTATCCCAATGCCATTTGTCTTTTGATTTCCTGACTGCTGGTGCCAAGAGAGTAATCCAATTTATCTCATTGTAGGACTCAAAGACAGGGGATTTGAATATACCAGCTGCTCTGAGGGAAATGAGTAATCTTCTCCCGTGTGATTGACAGTCTCTGAAAAATCCACTGAAGGGTCAGTTATGTGTCGTTCTGGAGACTTGAGGGCAATGAATGATGGAGCGAGTGATATCCCACATGAATGATACCATAGATATCAGTGAATAAGATCCTTGTGTGCCTTAATCATGTCTTGATTCTGTGTCACACAACAAAAGAGAAGCCTGCAGTGAAAATTCTTCGTGAATTCACAGTTATATATCAGGCTTGCTATACTTTTGCAAGAACAGGGTATGAGATATTAGATACCTCTTCCTTCCCTTCCTAGCCCTAAGACCTCAGCACTATGGAAATTATCAAGGCTTGCACACCAGCAATTTTGTAATGAATGGATTGATACTTTTTTAAGGAAGCGAGATGGACTGAAGCAGATGTAAACCTTGGGACATGTACCAGCTCACCAAATTATTTCCTGGGTTTGTTGTGTTTGTTATTGTTGTTATGTGGTATCCAGTCTCCTGTGACTCATAGTGACCCTAAACAGTCCTAAACCCTGCTCTATCCTGTGCCAATTTTATTGTCTCTGACACACCTACCTCCATTACCCCAGTTACTGAATCAATCCATCTCATCGAGGGTCTTCCTCTTCTGCGCTGTCCCTCCACCCTAACAAGCATGATGTCCTTTTCCAAGGGTTGGTCCCTCCTTGCAACATGTCCAAAGTATGTCAGATGAAGCCTCAGAATCATTGCCTCTATGGAGCAGCCTGGCTTCATCCTCTTCAGGACGAACTGGGTTTAGGATGCAGCAAACCATTATAAAATTTATTGCTACCAAATCTATTTTAATACATTAACAAATAGACTTCAACATGTCTGACTGGACACAGAACTGCTCCTTTGGGTTTCCAAGCCAGTATATCTTTATCTGCCACATTTTTCTCCTGCACAGAATTGTCTTTTTCAGCTCCATCTCATTCCATCTGCACAGTCTCAGACCATTTACTTCTCTGCACCTCTCTTTTTTTCTCTCATCTGTCAAATGGAGTTGTTGTTGTTGTTGTTGTTGTTATGTGCCCTCGAGTCATTTGCGACTCATAGCGACCCTATGTACAACAGCCCTAAACCCTGCTCTATCCTGCGCCAATCACATTGCCTCTGACACACCCGTTCCTATTACCCCAGTCACTGAATCAATCCACCTCAAAGA
>NW_006399857.1:1912740-1913348 GCF_000299155.1 Elephantulus edwardii
CCCCCGCCAATCCCACCCCCAACCCCAAATATAATCCACTCTGCAACCCTCATTGCTTACTCCTATGATAAACATAATGCCCTAAAGTATAATACTTTTGAACTATTCTCTCCCCCATAGACTTCAATGCCGTAGACATATTTTTTAGTAAAAGGATTATGTGATTAAATACAAGGTTCAAACAGCAATTCTCTACTGGAAATTCTAAGTGTTTTGAAAGGCTCTGCAGTACAGACACTCATTGTTGGGTGCCATCTAGATGAGTATGACTCATAGTGACACTATGAACAAAAAATCTGAACCCTGTCCTATCCCGTGCCATCCTCACACTTCCTGACACACAAGAGCCATTGCAGCAGTCACTGAGTCAATCCGCCTGCCTGAAACTCTTCCTCTCCCTCACCGACCCTCCACTCTTCCAAGCATAACGTCCTTCTGCAAGTAATAGTTTCTCCTAGAAACATGCCCAAAGTATGTGACGCAAAGCCTTATCATTTTTGCCTCTAGAGAGAACTCTGGCTACACCCTATCCAAGACATATTTGTTTGTTCACCTGGCCATCCATGGATTTTCAGTGTTCTTCTCCAACACTACAGCTCAAAGATGTC